>NW_007580446.1:0-10013 GCF_000690725.1 Stegastes partitus | reverse complement strand
AGTCAGCTGGGATAGACTCCAGCCCCCCATGACCCTAATGGGGATTAAGCGGTGTATAGATAATGGATGGACTTTTGAGAGAAGACGCCCCCAACATGGGGTAAGTAGCCTCCCATGGACGTAGATGATTTTCAATATTTCAGTACTGTAGCCCTGCTAACGTTAGATTTCTGATCAATTATGTGCACTGTCATCTAATACAGGAACACAACAGCTAACAAGCAGTAAAAGAAATGTATTATCTGTCTTGAAAGCTAACTCGTCATCTTTAGGTTAAGCTAGTACTGTTATGTTAAGTTATTGTTCTGTAGCAACAGCTAGCTAGCTTATTTTATGTTAAACTTAAAATGTTGTGCTATATTAGCTTGTTGTAGCATGAGCTAACTAACTGGCTTTATGTTAAGCTTATGTGACGGCCCGAGCTCTGTAGCTGTGCAGGCGGACCCGAACGAAAAGGGAGGCAGGAAAAAAGGTTAAAGGAAAACAGGTTTTATTTTACAAGGTGGGGGTGTGGTTGAGGAATCCGGTGCAGGGGTGCCAGTCGTGGGGAGTGCAGGAAGGAGGTCGTTGGTACTGAAGTCCGTGAGGGAGGGTTCCGCTGAAACTGGGCCGAGTAGGGAATCGTGGAGGGGGATGCCGATGACAGTGCTCTGCGGTACGGTGCTCAGGGGACTGTGCTCGTGAATGGTTTCCCGTGGAGGTTTCCCAGGTGGAGGTGCTCGAGTGGCGATCCTTGAGTGAGGGTGCTCGTGATCGTGGATTCCCGTCGTGTGGGCTTGTGTACAAAAAGGCTGGCATGCCGAGTGAAATGCTGGAGCCGCGGGGGGACGCTGGAGATACACAGAGAAAAACACAATTAACTCGAAACTCGAAAAACAGACTTAGCTTAAGGCTCAACGTGAGTGAAGCAGCTAAGCGGCCTGACTGTACCACTGGGGAGGTATCACAATCATCTGGCCCTGGAGTTCTGTGAGCCGCTCGTATTTGAGAGCCCTGCTGATGAGTAGATGGAGAAGGGTATGTCTGCAGAGCCTATTGGAGTAGATGAGCCACAGCTGCCAGTGCAAGAGTGTCCTTCCCTGATCGGCTCCGCCCAGCCTGTAGAGAAAAGACAACACGCCCACCAAAACACCGAGACAGGAGGCAGAGAAAAAACCAAAACACAAAATACGCTCCATAACCCTCAAAGCTTAAAGTGTTATGCTATGTTAGCTTGCTGTTGCTGCATCAAGCTAGCTACCTGGTTTTATGTTAAACTTATAATATTGTGCTATAGTAGCTTGCTGTAGCAAAAGCTAACTTTATGTTAAGCTTAACATGATATACTATATTAGTTTGCTGTAGCACTAAATACCTAGCTGAATTAATAAGCTTAAAATGTTATGCTGTACTATATTTCTGCATCCCTAGCTAACTGACTTTATGTTAAATTTATAATGTTGCGCTATATTATCTTTCTGTAGCAATAGCTAGCTACTTAACTGTTGTGTATTGCCTTTGACATTTTGAAAATTGTCCCTCCTGTGTTACCACCTTTACGTACGGCACGTACAGCCGATGCCTGTTGCAGAGTTACGCTGCAAAATACACCATTGAAGTTGTTCAATCTCTCGCCTCTTCAGTCATGTTATGCAAGCAAGTATATAGCAAAACTGGCGACGAGGTACAGTACGGCCTCACGTTTGCTGTTTTTGGTGGACAGAGTAAAGTTTTGCACCGAGGTGTGGCACGAAGACCGTACCGTAGGCTGTTTTGTGCGCTGCATGCTAGCGGCAGAGTGGTCGGCAGAGAGAAGATCGCGCCACCGCAGAGGAACTGCACAGCTACGGCGGGGGAAGGAGAGCTTCCCGCGGAGGAAGAGAAAAGAGACCGACATGAACGGATAAGTACGAAAGGATAAAAGAACTCAAGATAAACAAAATAAACTCAAGCAGAAGTGTAATTTCTCAACAAAGAGGAAAATAAAGACAGTAAAATGGCAGCATTGGTCGGAAATATAGGACCATTTAATGAAAGCACGGAACAGTGGAGCTCATACACAGAAAGATTTGAGTATTTTGTGCTGGCTAACAAGATAAAGGACGAAGTTCTGGTGCCAACGTTTTTGAGTGTTACTGGAGGAAAAACATTCAACTTGTTACGCAGTCTAGTCCAACCAGAAAAGCCAGGAGACAAATCCTATGATCAAATAGTGAAGGTATTAAAGAATCACTATGCACCAAAGCCACTGATTATAGCAGAAAGGTTCAGGTTCCATAAAAGAAACCAAGAAGAGTGCGAATCTGTCTCACAGTTTGTAGCTGTACTGAAGCAGTTATCTGAGCACTGTGAATTTGGACCTTCACTCAGTGACACATTACGCGACCGGCTGGTTTGTGGTCTCCGCAGTGAGGCTATTCAAAAGCGCTTGCTAACCGAGGCCGACTTGACCCTGGACAAGGCAATCGGAATCAGCACATCGATGGAGATGGCAGCAAAAGAAGCACAGCAGCTGAGTGCATCAACACAAGTGCACAAACTGTCCTCGCACCCCATGAAGGAAGCAGAATCTGGGCAACTGTGCTACAGATGTGGAAAACCAGGACACCAGGCAAAAGAGTGCTGGTGCAAGGACTTGGACTGTAGAAATTGTGGTAAGAAAGGCCAGATTGAACGTGCATGCAGAAATAAAAAGACGCAGACAAACAAACAGAACAAAATAAAAAAGAAAAGTGATTTGCACAAGAAAATAAAGAAACGTGAATAAAATGGAACATGAACAGGATGACATTAGTTGTGACACGGACTCAGATGAAGCTCAAGTCTTATCAATCACCAACAAGAATGATGACGGATACTGGATCACATCACTGTTGGAGAACAAACCAGTTCGTATGCAGATTGACACAGGTACACGCATATCACTGGCATCTGAAGTTCTTTACAAGGAGAAACTACAACACCTCCCACTCAAAGAGACTAAGCTGAAGCTGAGAACATACACAGGTGGCCACGTCCAAGTGTTAGGTGTTGTAGATGTAAAGGTTACTCACAACGGCAAAGAAAAGACTCTCCCGCTCCACATTGTGTCTGGGAATCGTCCAGGTCTCTTAGGGCGTAAGTGGTTGAAAAAGTTGAGACTAAACTGGAATGAAGTCTTCATGATTGTAGAAAAAGAGACTAGTCCACTGAATGAGATCCTAAAAAGGTATCCTAAAGTTTTTGATGGAGAACTTGGTAGCATGAAAGACATCACGGTTAAGTTGACAGTTAAGACAGACTGTACACCCAAGTGCCTAAAAGCTAGACCAGTCCCATACGCCATCAAGCCAAAGGTGGAGGCTGAGTTGGATAGCCTAGTGACAAGTGGAGTGCTGGAACCAGTAAGCACCTATTGTTCCAGTAATAAAAAAAGATGGTAACCCAAGGATCTGCGGTGATTTTAAAGTCACAGTAAATCCAGTCTTAACTGCTGAGCAGTATCCTTTACCACTCATCGACGACCTTTTCTCAGGACTGGCCGGAGGTCAAAGGTTTAACAAAATTGATCTGTCTCAAGCTTACCTTGAGACAGATCAAGAAAGATGCATGTCACAAGAGCTGTTAACCATTGTGACACACAAAGGACTGTACAGGTACAAGAGACTCCCTTTCGGGATCACGTCAGCTCCCGCACTGTTCGAAAGAGCAATGGATCAGATTCCGAGTGGTCTCTCTGGAGTTCAGTGTTACCTGGACGATCTGCTCATCACAGGACCTGATGAACAGACCCATTTGAGAAATCTGGACGCAACTCTTCAACGACTGGAGGACTACGGCTTGAAAGTTCGGAAGGACAAGTGTGAGTTTTTCTGCCCATCAGTTGAGTATTTAAGACGTGATTGACAGCAAAGGTCTCCACAAGGCGCCATCGAAAGTCAAAGCTATTGCGGAGGCTCTATCACCAACAAATATGAGTCAGTTAAGGTCATTTCTTGGATTGCTGACTTACTATGCAAGATTTGTCCCCAGCCTTGCAAACAGACTGAAACTGTTGCATGAGCTGTTAAACAAATCAACAAAATGGAAATGGACTGAAAAATGTGAGAAGGCGTTCAAAGACGTTAAGCTAGCCCTCACCAAATCCGAGGCGCTCGCTCACTTTGACCCATAACTGCCTATCCAACTGGCAAGTGATGCCTCGCCCTATGGGGTCAGCGCAGTTGTTTCTCACATAATGGCTTCAGGAGAAGAGAGGCTGATCGCTTTTGCATCGAGAACATTAAGCAAAGCAGAAAGCAACTATGCACAGATTGAACGTGAAGCACTGTCTATTGTGTTTGGAGTAAAGAAATTCCACCAGTACCTTTTCGGCAGGAAATCCACGCTGCTGACGGACCACAGACCACTTACCTCCATATATGGTCCGCACAGTGGCATCCCCTCAATTGCAGCCAGCCGCATTCAACGTTGGTCTCTACTCTTATCGGCTCATCAGTATGAGATCAAGTACAGGAAGTCCGATCAGCACCAGAATGCTGATGGGCTTTCAAGGCTCCCGTTACCTGCCAAGTACAGCGAGCACGCTCAAGCTGAGATTTTCTATTTCAATGAAGTGACGGCTGCTCCACTAACCTCTGCTCATGTAAAGAAACACACGCGCACTGACCCAGTTCTTTCTGAAGTTTTGGACATGGTCATTCGTGGAAGGGGAGGAGAGATGACACCAAAGTTACAGCCTTACATGATGAGACGTAATGAACTTTCGGTACAATCTGGATGCTTATTATGGGGCTATCGTGTCATCATTCCACCACCCTTGAGAGAGAGAGTGCTGAGCGAGCTCCATACTGGACATTGTGGAGATGTGCGAATGAAAGAAATCGCACGCAGCTATTTCTGGTGGCCGGGTCTGGATGCAGCTATGCTAAGCTAAGTTCTGCCAGACTGCCAGAAACTGAGAAACCAATCACAACTGGCTCCCTTACATCCATGGGATTGGCCAGAAGAACCATGGCAGAGAATCTACATAGACTTTGCTGGAACACTAGAGAACCACATGTTCTTAGTAGTAGTTGACGCCCACAGCAAATGGCCTGAAGTCGCTGTGATCAAAAGCACTTCTTCTGAGAGAACCATCGAGGAGCTCAGGTCAAGGTTCAGCCGTTATGGTCTGCCCAAACAACTTGTCAGTGATAACGGCCCGCAACTTGTATCTGAGGAGTTTGAAACATTCATGAAAGAGAACGGCATTCAGCATATCAAGTCTGCACCTTATCATCCAGCTACAAATGGACTTGCAGAAAGATTTGTACAAACCATGAAACACGCTCTCAAATCCTCTCCAAGCTCCCAGTCTCTTAACCGGCGACTTAGTGCTTTCCTGTTGTCATATCGTAATACGCCTCATGCAACAACCAAGCTGTCACCTGCTTCAGCTATGTTCAAAAGACAACTCCGCACTCGACTCGACCTTCTGAGATCCCAACACACAACAGACACTGTGCGCCTTCAACAAAAAACTCAAATGGAAAGACGCGCAAGAGCTAAGTTCCGAAGTTTTGAATCTGGAGACAAAGTGCTCGCTCGGAACTACACACAAGGCATTAAGTGGAAACCTGCAACAGTTGTCGCAAAAACGGGCCCCGTGTCATACACTGTGGAAACCAAAAATCATTTCATCTGGAAGCGGCACGTCGACCAACTTCTTCACTCTTCTGGATCATCTGAGGACACACGCCCTGTAATGTCCTCTGTTCCAGATTTGGGCTTTAGTTAGGAACAACATCCATCTCCTGAGGAACAACAAAAAAACAATTAAAGCTGCAAGCAGCGTTTGTCGGGTCCTCGGTCTGCGCTGCAACCTCATGCCCGTCTGACCTCCATTTTGACAATTTATTCAACTTCACTACACTCTGACATACTAATAGGCAATTTTCATAGTGTTGCTATCTCCTACGATTTTAGAGATATGTAGCTTTAAGTTGAAGGAGCCATTTTTCTGTCTCTGCTCAGCCTCAGACTGTCAGTGAGTCACATGACCAGCTGCACTGAGCTGTGATGATGTCATGATGACTCAGCGTTTTTCATGCTCCTGGCTGAGAGAGCTGAGAGTTTTACTCCGTTTCTCTCTTCCATACTGACACAATTTTCACCAAATATGTGTAAAAACAACATATTTTTGTGGGAAATCTTGTTAGGAAGCCTTCAGTGTCATTTTAAAAGCTGTAGGACCTTTAGTTTTTTGTGTAGATGACCAAATGTCACAGCATGTCAGCATATGCCCCCATAGACACCCATACAAAGTTTGAGCCGAGGCTGCAAAAGCTCATCAACTTTAACGGCTCGCCATTCGAAAACCGGTTGAGAAACGCCAAATCCCTTCAGAACTTTTGTACATCAAGGCCTTCTCTGTCTCCTGTGCGATTTTCAAGTTGATACAATTTACGGTGTCAGATAAGATAATTTTTTCCCAACAGATGTTTCCACTCGTTTTTTTTACTTTGAAAGGCAAATTGCGGACTTCCTGTTTGAGATAGGACAGGGGTGTCAGCACGAGATTTGTGGGTCTCATTGAGACGAACGTGTTGGTGTTGGTTTGATCTCTGTACAACATTCCTACTGGGTGCTAGGGCCGTTTTAGTGTGTGTTTCTGTAACTAGGTGGCGCTTGAGAGCTTTTCTTGTTTTTTTTCATTTTATCAAATTTTTCGCCGATTCGGAGGTGTGTGCCAATTTTGGTGAGTTTTTGAGCGAGTTTAGGGGGTCACATTAAGGCAAACGCGTTCGTCAGGCAAATAAAATGTCACGTCCGCTGCTGCTAGGGCCAGGTAGCGGCAGTCCTCGCTCTCTCTCCCTCCTGTCCTCCTTTCTCGCTCTCCCTTTCCTCTCTAACCAGGTGGGCGTGATCTGGTGCAGTGAATGAAGAGAACGGGCAGGTGATCTCAATCCGCTGATTACGCAGGCGTGCGTTTGCTGCAGCTGTGCCTCATCCAGAGACCAGCATTTAAGCCACGCTCAGTCCACAACTCGTCGTCGGACCGTAAACAGTCCTGACTCAATTGTTTTATTCTCAGCTCGTTTTATCGGTCACAAAACTAATCATGCCTTTTTGTCTGCAGCCCGGATCATCTGCCATCCTCACCAAACCACTCCATCTGCCGGCGACTCCTGCCACTCGGAACCAGATCCTCCTTCACCTGCCTGCCACCTGTCCATTCTCGTCAGCTCATCAGGCCCGACGCTACTCCACCACTACGGCTCCGTCTGTTCACCAGTACCAGCTCCGCTCACCTTCCCCTCCCTGGATTCCTCAGCGTCCGCTCCTGGTCTCCACCTGCCTCTCCACCTGCCTCTCCACCGCAGCCGCGGCAACGCCAATCCCTCTCCACTACCACACCTTCCTCCCTGCTTCCCCTCTCTCTCGTCCGGCTCTCGTCAGGTCTGTCGTTGTTATGCTGTGTTCACACCAGACGCGAATTCATCGCGCTATTCGTGCGTTACGCGCGTATTTGGACACGTGTGTGCACTGAGTTTACTTGCTTCATTCGCGCGTATAAATCGCGTCAATCGCGCATCAAGATTTGTGTCTGAATTCAAGGTACTGGCACGACTGACGCGATCCAGACGCTGGATCCATGGGACCCCCCAGAGACCCACACAGCTCAGGGAGTTCCTCCACCTTCTCCAGGAGCTGCACCTGGATGACGGCCGCTTCCAGCGCTGTTTTCGGCTGATCCGGACCCAGTTTGACTCCCTGTTGGAGAGGAGCGGTACCAGGATATCCCTCCAGGATACTAACTACAGGCGCTCGCCTACATAGAGCCATGTTTTTTCCGTGCCACATACAACAACACGGACGAGCGGCCGCCGGCAGGAGGATGCTGACCACAGCGACCAGGAGCCAGCGGAGGTTTATCCCGCTAGCATTGCGATAGCTAGCAACTCGGCTTGCAAGCTTGCTAAGTTGAAGAGTATCATTCTGGTGTGTGAATTGGAGGAGAGGGACAGCCCGTCTGCTGAGTGCTGAGATCCGCCCTGGCCAGTAATGTGGCTGCTTATCTCCTGGGGTGAGTAAATCAATCAGTATTAACAGTGTAGTTGCAAAAAATGAATGAATCATGTTGTTGACTTCACCAGAGAATCTCAATGCTGATTGGTCACCGCAGCGCGTCAGATCGCAAAAGTTCCAATTTTTCAACTATCGCGTGTTATGCGCATCTAAATCGCCTCAAACTCGCTTAATTCGTGTCTATCGTGCGAGTCGCGCCATGGGATGTTTACTCGCGTCCAATCGCGTCTTCACATTGACTTTACATGTAAGTCATTTGCGCGAATGATTTTACTTGCGTCTGGTGTGAACACAGCATTAGTGTGGTACCTCAGTCAGCCTCCTTAGCCTGTTTTCTTGTTGGTCAGTATGTAGCGCTAGCTGTAGAGTTAGCAGTTTGTCGGTCTGCCTACTTGTAGTGCTAATCTTAGAGTTTGCATTTATTCAGCCTGTCCATATGTAGCTAACAGCTTTAAGTCCTTTTAGTCTGCCCGTCCGTATGTAGCGTTAGCCCTGTGGTTAACTTTCTTGTTTGTGTCACAACCCGGCAAATAGGTTGTGGCAAAAGAGGGGAGACGACACAGGTATTGTCAGATTTTAACAAAGTTTTATTAATTGGTTAAATTAATTTAGTCAAAGTGAGGTGTGTAAGTCAGTGATGTCAGTAGTGTGGGTGCGGATGTCTGGATGTGATGTGTTGTCTGATGTGAGAACCAAACCAAAAACGAACCAAACCACAAATCACGGGCATGAAGAGAGAGAGAGAGAGCCAGGAGCTGAGGGGTTGGCCCTTTTTATACCTGGGAGCGCTGGGCCCGAGCATGCCAATCAGGTAGGACCGCCCACTCAGTCTCCAGCAGTCTAGGGACCTGAGCAGCCAAACACAGACAGCCAATGTGTCCAACCACAGACTAGGTGGGGCTGTCACATTTGCCAGCCTGTTTATTCATTTGAGTTTAGTATTAGCACATTTGGTGTCCTCCCTTAGTTACTACCCTTTTAGTTAGATTGAGCTGAGTTTTGTAAAAAATTCTTTTTACTGTTCCTGATTTGGTAGTACCAAATTTGGTCCGGACACTTTAAGTTACCTTCCTTGCAGCCTAACCACGAGTAGGTGTAGTTTGCTCTTCCAGCAACTGTAAGTTTTGTACTCTTGTGTGTAAAAAAAAAAAAAACCCAACTTCCGGTGACGTCATGATAAGAACAACAGGTTAGAGACAAAGCTCCGTCAGAAAAACTTAGAAAACTGTGACAACTATAGATATTTAAGGTCTTCAGATTGGAAATCAATATTTGAACAAGATGTCCTCGTCCTCGAGGAACAAAGGATACGGAAAACAGGGGACTTTGAAAGAAAGAAGCGATAAAACACCGAGCTCGGAAAGCGCTGGCTTAAATGCTACTAGCCACAAGGTGTGCGATGCCGAGTCTCTGATGATAGAGGAAATGAGAAAACTCCGCGAAGAAAATACTCAGGGGCATAAACAAACTGCACAGACCCTTGAGCGCCTGGAAAAGGCTGTGACTGATATTAAAGGGCAGCTTGGTGACCATCAGCAGAGGATTTGCGAGCTGGAAGGGAGAGTGAGCGGAGTGGAAGATGCGGGGGCAAGACAGCATCGCGTGCTACGGTACCTGCTTCAACGTGATAAACAACTCACGGATGCATGTGACGACCTACAAAACAGGCTGAGAAGAAACAACCTTCGAATATTCCAAATACCAGAGATGAGTGAACAAGGTAATGTGGCTGAGTTTGTGAAGGACTTGCTACCCAAAGTGTTGAGGTTGCCACCTAACCTGGACATTAAAATTGAAAGAGCACACCGCTCACTCCAGACCAGACCAACAAACCCAGCGGCGCCCCCCAGATCAATCATCGTGAGATTCCTGGACGCTGCAGTAAAGGACATTGTTTTGCAACAAGCATGGAGCCAAGGACAGGTGATGTTTCAAGATAAGAGGATATTCTTCGATCAAGATTATTCTCCTGAGCTACAAAAGAA
>NW_007580445.1:31864-33092 GCF_000690725.1 Stegastes partitus | reverse complement strand
ACGTAGATCGGAATTTAAGACAACAATCATTTTCAATTAATGTCCTAATGACGTTAAAAAGGAAGTAAGTACACAGATAGCAGGGAACGTTCCCCCAACGTTAGCTAGGTTTTAACAATGGTAGATTGGTTCTAGTAATGTTTAAAGCTTTAACCTAATGTTTAAAGTACATTTTAAGACAACAATCATTTTAATTAATGTTCTAATGAGCTTAAAAAAGAAGACCCCAGCTAGCAGGGAATGTTCCCCCAACGTTAGCTAAGGTAAAAAAATGTTAGATTGGTTCTAGTAACGTTTCAAGCTTTAACCTAATGTTTAAAGTACATTTTAAGACAAGAGTCATTTTAAATATTGTTCTAATGAGCTAAAAAAGGAAGTAAGACCCCAGATAGGAGGGAACGTTCCCCTAACGTTTGCTAGGTTCCAACAATGGTAGATTGGTTCAAATAACGTTAAAAGCTTTAACCTAAAGTTTAAAGTACATTTTAAGACAACTGTCACTTTAATTACTGTTCTAATGAGCTTAAAAAGGAAGTAAGACCCCAGCTAGCAGGGAACGTTCCCCCAACGTTAGCTAGGTTCTAACCATGTTAGCTTGGTTCTAGTAACGTTTAAAGCTTTAACTTAATGTTTAAAGTACATTTTAAGACAACAGACATTTTAATTAATGTTCTAATGAGCTTAAAAAGGAAATAAGACCCCAGCTACTAGGGAACTTTCCCCCAACGTTAGCTAGGTTTTAACAATGTTAGATTGGTTCTAGTAACGTTGAAAGCTTTAACCTAATGTTTAAAGTACATTTTAAGACAACAGTCATTTTAATTAGTGTTCTAATGAGCTTATAAAGGAAGTAAGACCCCAGCTAGCAGGGAACGTTCCCCCAACGTTTGCTAGGTTTTAACAATGTTAGATTGGTTCTAAAAACGTTTAAAGCTTTAACCTAATGTTTAAAGTACATCTTAAGACAACAGTCATTTTAATTAATGTTCTAATAAGCTTAAAAAGGAAGCAAGATCCCAGCTAGCAGGGAACGTTCACCCAAAGTTAGCTAGGTTCTAACAATGCTAGTGTAACAGGATCAATTATATAGCAGCAGTTTCATATTAAATATATATTGTTTTATTAGTTATACATACTGTATTATATATTATTTTACAGATTTTTTTATTATTACTCATAGTCAATAGAATTCCACAAAATCTAGATTGCTTTGGTTTTGGTGTGGAAC
>NW_007580445.1:25262-30225 GCF_000690725.1 Stegastes partitus | reverse complement strand
TTGGTTCTAGTAACGTTTAAAGCTTTAACCTAATTTTTAAAGTACATTTTAAGACAACAGTCATTGTAATTAATGTTCTAATGAGGTTAAAAAGGAAGGAAGACCCCAGCTAGCAGGGAACGTTCCCCCAACGTTAGCTAAGTTCAAACAATGTTAGCTTGGTTCTAGTAACGTTTAAAGCTTTAACCTAATGTTTAAAGTACATTTTAAGACAACAGTCATTTTAATTATTGTTCTAATGAGCTTAAAAAGGAAGAAAGACCCCAGCCAGCAGGGAACGTTCCCCCAAAGTTAGCTTGGTTCTACCAATGCTAGCTTGGTTCTAGTAATGTTTAAAGCTTTAACCTAATGTTTAAAGTACATTTTAAGAGAACAATCATTTTGATTCATGTTCCAATGAGCTAAAAAAAGAAGACCCCAGCTAGCAGGGAACGTTCTCCCAATGCTAGCTAAGTTCAAACAATGTTAGATTGGTTCTAGTAACGTTTAAAGCTTTAACCTAATGTTTAAAGTACATTTTAAGACAACAGTCATTTTAATTAATGTTCTAGTGAGCTGAAAAAAGAAGTAAGACCCCAGGTAGCAGGGAACGTTCCCCCAACGTTAGCTAGGTTCTACCAATGCTAGCTTGGTTCTAGTAATGTTTAAAGCTTTAACCTAATGTTTAAAGTACATTTTAAGACAACAGTCACTTTAAATAATGTTCTAATGACCTTAAAAAGGAAATAAGACCCCAGCTAGCAGGGAACGTTCCCCCAACGTAAGCTAGGTTTTAACAATGCTAGCTTGGTTCTAGTAACGTTTAAAGCTTTAACCCACTATTTAAAGTACATTTTACGACAACAATGATTTTAATTAATTTTACAATAAGGTTAAAAAGGAAGTAAGACCCCAGCTAGCAGGGAACGTTCCCCCAACGTTTGTTAGGTTCCAACAATGGTAGATTGGTTCAAATAACGTTTAAAGCTTTAACCTAATGTTTAAAGTACATTGTAAGACAACAGTCATTTTAATTAATGTTCTAATGAGCTTAAAAAGGAAGACCCCAGCTAGCAGGGAATGTTCCCCCAACGTTAGCAAAGTTCTAACAACGTTATATTGGTTCTAGTAACGTTTCAAGCATTAACCTAATGTTTAAAGTACATTTATAGACAACAATCATTTTAATTAATGTTCTAATGAGCTTAAAAAAGAACTAAAACACCAGCCAGCAGGGAACGTTATCCCAACGTTAGCTAGGTTTTAACAATGTTAGCTTGGTTCTAGTAACGTTTAAAGCTTTAACCTAATGTGTAAAGTACATTTTAAGACAACAGTCATTTTAATTAATGTTCTAATGAGCTTAAAAAGAAAGTAAGACCCCAGCTAGCATGATGATGCCATCACCTCCATGCTTCACAACATGATGCTGCCACCACCATGTGTGGCACTGAGTGTTTTTAAAGACACGATTAAAAAGACTTGATTAAAATATCTTGCCCCCCCTTTAAAATCTGAATTCATAAGAAACAGCTAAGGACTTTAAAACATGTTAAAACTACTGTATTCTGATTGTCAGTATGATTTCATGCATTTTCTAGCATGTGTGATATGTGTTCTGAGATATGCCAGTCACTANTAGAATCACAAACAGCGATAAGAGTTCTGGCTAGCAAATGAGTTGAAAGGAGTTAAAGCTTTATTTACGTGAATGAATGAGCGAAGGCTAACGACACGGATGTTAACAATGCTAACAATAATAAAGTCGCGCGCATTGCAGTTTTGACCGCCGGCACTACACAGTTTCCGGTTGGGTTTTCAGAATAAGAGCGGAGCGATATATCGAACATAGGTGATCTTGTTACATTTAAAAGTAATTGTTTAAAGAGAAGACACGATTTCAGTATTAGACTTTATTGTTATTTTGGTGCAACATAGAGCTAGACAGAGACAATAATAAATACTGGTGAGCTGAAACAGTTCTAGGTTGAGTTAAAAAGGTGAAACAGTTCATGATAGAATAAGTGGAGATTAAAAAGAAGTTCATTGAGTATAAATACTTACGGTGAAAATGTTATTTACAGGATGTATTACTACATGATTATATGATTATAGTTTGATTGTTCTTGACTTGATAAACGTGTGATATGTGTTCTGAGATATGCCAGTCACTAATAGAGTGAGACGTCAGACGGTACGAGTAACATGGAGCAACACAGACGTTGAGACTATGTGTTTTTGTAATCATTTCAACAGGAATAAAGAATTAATGTGCTACACAAAGAAGCGACCACAGCGTCATTCTTAAAAGTGTAACATATTTTGGCGAGCCAGCCAGGAGAGGGCGCGGGTGGACCACAAGACCATCAACCCCCCTCCTTTACCTAAGAGACGAACCTTCACCAATCTTCAGCGAAATGGAGGAAATTCAGCTTCTGCGAGACCGAGTGAGTGTAGTTCTATGGCAGCTGAGGGAGGAACCTCTCATGGATGTCTGCAGGTCCCTGAAATGTGACGGCCTGGACGGTAGAGAGCCCGGCAGTGTGCCCCGGAGGCTGCTCATCAGGAAAGCAGAGGAGGTACTGGATGGGATTGAGATCGATCATAGCGATGGTAAAGTTAAAGAAATCCTGGGTAACGTCTTGAGAGAAATAGAGAAACAAGACAAAGACCCTGAGACTGTTTCAACAAGGGGACTGGGGGAGAAGTCCTCCTCGCCACGTCACTCTCTCTTTAAGAGTCCAGAACCTCAACTCCAAGGTACAGCATACACACCGCCAGAGGTCACACTGAGGAGAGAGTTTCGAATCTGCGGACAAATAGGAGAAAGTGGGAAGAAGGATAAGTTGTCATACCTCAGCCTCGTCAGACAGATTGAGGTTGGAACAGAAAAAGGTCATACAGAGACTGAGATGACTGAAGCGGTGATTAGAGCTGTGAGTCCAGGACTGCCATTGAGAGACATGTTGGAGATAAAGCGTGGGTTGACACTCTCAGGGCTCCTGACCATCCTGAGAGGTCACTATAAAGTTGATAGCTCCACAGACCTTTACCACCAACTCCTTAGCCTATCGCAAGAGCCTAAAGAGACGGCCTTGAACTTTGTGCTTCGTGCTATTGAGTTAAAGGAAAAGTTGTTATGGAAAGCGGAAAATGAGGAGGCTGAGGAACTTTATAGCCGAGCCACCATCCAGCGTAAGTTCCTCAAATCCATTGAGACTGGACTATTGAGGGACTCAGTAAAATTTAACATCCTGCCCCACCTCAATAACATTAAAATCACAGATGAGGACCTCATAGAGAAAGTACATGAAGCCTCAAGAGTGGAAAATGAGCAACAAGAAAAGCGTAGGAGGGTCACTGTTGCTAAAGGCCCCAAGGTACAAGAGCTCAGCACCGCTATGCAGACCGGCACCACCCCCTTCAAGGGCCCCTGTGAGTCCAAGGAGCCCAGTACAACAGTGACCGTCAAAGCTGTGAAAGGTAAAGAAAATAAAGCCGAACAGACTATAAGCACACAACAGATGATGGAAGAGCTGCGCACCGAGATGAAGCAAATGCTGCTCACGGTCATGGAGGCCAACCATCATCCGCCTGTGGTGAAACAAAGACTGAGAGGTTGTCAAAAGTGCAGAAATGAGGGAGCAGGTGAAAACTGTCTACACTGCTTCAAGTGTGGGCAAGAGGGCCACTTCTCCCGTGGATGCAGAGCACCGAGGCAGCCGCCGGGAAACGGGCCAGGACTACAGGGGCGGGACCACCAGTAGTCCACGACAGAGGGTCCCAAAGCCAGCAGAGACCTGTCAGCTCGACTTNCAGTGTTTTCTGTCCTGTTGTTGTCATGGTTCACTCTGGGGTCAAGTGTGGCGACTTGTGTGCTACAAGGGAGGAGGAGGGAGATAAGCTACAGACTATAAATGCTAAAATGTCTGACGGCATTGATGACAACTTCCCGGACTTATGTAAAGTACCCACTTGTTATCACGATCTGAAGGAACTTTCTAACAAGGTTCGAGCCACGTCTCTTCCTCCCCACAGACTGTATGACTGTGTTATTGATTTACAGCCAAGTGCTCCTATTCCCAAGGGGCGCTTGTATTCACTCACAGGTCCAGAGAGGGAGGCTATGAAGGAATACATCAATACCTCACTGAAAGCAGAACTGATTCGACCCTCGTCTTTCTCAGCAGGGGCAGGATTTTTCTTCGTCTCCAAGAAGGATGGGTCCCTTTGCCCATGTATTGATTACAGCCTGTTGAATGAGGTGGCCATAAAGAACAGGTACCCCCTCCCGCTCATATCCAAAGTCTTTGAACTCTTGCAAGGAGCGAAAGTTTTTATGAAGTTCAACTTACCAGATGCTTATCATTTGGTAAGGATAAGGGAGGAGGACGAATGGAAGCAGGTTTAATACCCCAGCTGGACATTATGAATATTTAGTCATGCCTTTTGGTCTCACCAGTGCACCTTCCATATTTCAGGCGCTAGTGAATGACATGTTAAGGGAATTCCTGAATGTGTTTGTTTTTGTCTACTTTGATGACATTCTGATTTTTTTGATTTTTTTTGACCTGACCAAGAAACCCATGAACTCCATGTGCAACAGGTCCTACAGCACCTTCTGGAAAACCAGCTTTTTGTCAAAGCTGAAAAATGTGAATTTCATCATGTGAGGGAGCTGGGAAGCATCCCCCTCACTAAGATGAGAGAGGAGCACACATGCACATGGACAGTTGGATAACACAGACTGATGCAGCAAATGTATTTATTTTGTTTGGGGTGAAAAGACCCTTGTTAATGTGGCACTGAGTGTTTTCAAAGACATGATTAAAAAGACTTGATTAAAATATCTTGCCCCCCCTTTAAAATCTGAATTCATAAGAAACAGCTAAGGACTTTAAAACATGTTAAAATTACTGTATTATGATTGTCAGTGTGATTTCATGCATTTTCTGGCAGGTGTGGCTACATTTTACATGGTTGT
>NW_007580445.1:18871-23727 GCF_000690725.1 Stegastes partitus | reverse complement strand
AAAATAAAGCCGAACAGACTATAAGCACACAACAGATGATGGAAGAGCTGCGCACCGAGATGAAGCAAATGCTGCTCACGGTCATGGAGGCCAACCATCATCCGCCTGTGGTGAAACAAAGACTGAGAGGTTGTCAAAAGTGCAGAAATGAGGGAGCAGGTGAAAACTGTCCACCCTGCTTCGAGTGTGGGCAAGAGGGCCACTTCTCCCGTGGATGCAGAGCACCGAGGCAGTTGCTGGGAAACGGGCCAGGACTACAGGGGCGGGACCACCAGTAGTCCACGACAGAGGGTCCCAAAGCCAGCAGAGACCTGTCAGCTCGACTTCGCCATTGACAGTGCATAAAGACACAACAGCAGCAGTGAACAGAGTCCAGTACCTGCCCTTCAGGCACCAATCACAGCTGGTGGGACTGGTGGGGAAAAGGTGTATGGTCAGCTGTTATATGGACAATTATCCAGTGAAAGTATTATGGGACACAGGTGCTCAGTCTTGCATCATTAATGAGCCCTGGCGTCAACAACACTTGCTCCCACAGTTACAAGGCCCATTGCAGAGCTGTTAGAGGGCGACACACTGACAGTTTTGGCTGCTAACGACACACCGATACCCTATGATGGCTGGATTGAAGTCAGCTTCCGGCTGGATGATGACAGAAATGAACTGCGAGTCCCGATACTGGTGTCCAGTGATCCAGCAGTTGCCAGTGACCCCATCATAGGCTACAACGTGGTTGAAGCAGTGATAAATGGAACGGATGCAAAGATGAAAGGAGAAAAAAAGCAGTTGGCACACGAAGTGAGTAAAGCATTCTCCATCACTGTGAAAATTGCTCAAAATGTGGTCAAGTTAATGAAAAATGGTTCCAATCCAGACACCGGTGTGGCCCGCACAGGTGGGAAAAGAGTGCTCTTGCCAGCCAACCAAGTCCAGACTGTCTATGTTAGAGTACATGTGAATGCACGATCACGAGGCCAGGACATGCTGTTCACACCAGACATGCCCAATCCCCCACCTGAAGGTGTGTCCCTCAGTGAAGTACTGGTGCGTATCCCTGAAAGGAAAATTTCATACGTACCAGTCTCCTTTACCAACACTATCGACCACCCCATTTATCTGGATCGACATAAAGTTATTGGACATCTAGAGACAGTAAAGACAGTGTATTCAGTGGGCTCTCAGCCCAAAGAAAACAAACAGAAAGAGACACTGAACAAAGCACAACCAGAGACCGCCAGAGCAGAGAGGTCAAAGTTATGGGACCCGCCAGTTGACCTCAGCCACCTTCCTGAGACCCAACAGGAAGTGGCAAAGGCCATGCTGAGAGAGGAATGTGAAGCCTTCGCATATGATGGTGATGATGTAGGCTGTATCCCATCTTTAAAGATGCACATTACACTTCATGACACCAGTCCAGTACAGAAGACTTACATGTCGGTCCCAAGACCCCTTCATAAAGAAGTGAAGGAGTACCTGCAGGATTTGTTGAACAGGGGCTGGATAACGCCTTCACGATCCCCTTATTCATCACCGGTGGTGTGTGTCCGGAAAAAAAGATGGCAGCTTACGCCTTTGTTGTGACTACAGAGAACTGAACTGCAAATCAGTGCCTGACCGCCATCCTATTCCAAGAATACAGGAAATGCTGGACACACTTGGCGGGAGCTCATGGTTTTCTGTATTGGACCAGGGCAAAGCGTACCACCAGGGCTTCTTGGATGAAGAGAGCCGTCCATTAACAGCCTTCATCACGCCCTGGGGGCTCTATGAATGGGTCCGCATTCCTTTTGGCTTGAGCTCTGCACCTGCCGAGTTCCAACGTAGCATGGAGCACTGCTTAGCTGGCCTGAGGGACACTGTTTGCCTCCCATACCTGGATGACAACTTGGTACACAGTGGCAGTTTCGAGGAACATCTGGAACATGTCCGCCTTGTTCTCCAGCGTTACAAGGAGCACGGTGTAAAGTTGACACCAAGGAAATGTGAGCTGTTCAGACGGAAAGTAAGGTTCCTGGGAAAAATGGTAACGGGAGAAGGCTACACAATGGACCCAGCGGGGATTGCACCTGTGATGGCTCTGAAGGAGAGAAGGCCTGCAACTGTGGGGGACCTACGCCAGATGCTAGGCTTTTGTCCTATTATCGCTCCTTCATCCCCAACTTTGCCAGCAAAGCCAAGCCATTGTACAACTTCCTTGCCCCGCCCAAGTCCGGACAGAATGACCCAGAACCACTGCCGGGAAAACAACAGAGACTGAGGAAAACAAAGAAAGGTCATTTACCCTCTCAAACACCAATTCATTGGATTACAAACACCAGGAAGTGCTGAATCAGCTGATCGAGGCCCTCACCAAACCCCCCATCCTTGGGTATCCTGACTTCGACCAGCCCTTTGCACTTCACTGTGACGCCTCCCAGGATGGGTTGGGTGCAGTGCTGTACCAGCAGCAACAGGGGAAGATGAAAGTGGTGGCGTATGGCTCCCGCAGTCTCAGCCAGTCAGAGAAAAGGTACCACGCAGGAAAGCTTGAGTTCCTAGCGCTGAAGTGGGCCATTTGTGAACGCTTCAGAGACTACCTGTACCACGCCCAGTCATTTGTGGTTTATACGGACAATAATCCATTGACGTATGTCCGCACAACTGCGAAACTCAATGCTGCAGGACACAGATGGGTGGCGGAGCTTGCTGATTATCACTTCACAATACGCTATCGCCCTGGAAAGAACAACAACGATGCCGATGGACTGTCTCGGATGCCGCTCAGCATCGAGGACTATATGAACAGCTGTACGAGAGAGGTCAGTGGAGAGACTGTGAATGCGCTCATGGAGAACGTAAAAGTTGACAGGAGAGACCCATGTCAGGGTGTTGGAGTGATCCAGACCTGTGCCTTGAGCCTTATCAGAGACTGTAGCAGCAAAACTGGTCAGCCCCTATCCCCGTCACAGATCCGTAAGGCTCAGGAAGAGGATGAAGTACTGTCACGAGTCATCTGGTACAAGAGCCGCAAACACAGGCCAAGCAGAGCTGAGATCAAAGCAGAACAGCCAGCAGTCGCTACACTGCTAAAGCAGTGGCTAAAAATCGGCTTGGATGAAAACGGTGTCCTACGCCGCAGGACTTTCCAACGACAGCAGCTAGTGACTCCAAAGTCCTACCACCCACTGATCTTCAAAGAACTGCACCAAGACATGGGCCACTTAGGGGTCGAAAGGACGCTTGACCTGGTCCGAGAGAGGTTCTACTGGCGGCAAATGCACCAGGATATAGATATTTTGTGACCAAAGTCTGTGAGTGTGTAAAGAAGAAGAAACCAAGTAGGCAGACCCATGCACCCCTGACTCCGATCCAGACCACATATCCATTTGGGCTAGTTTCAATCGACTTTCTCCACCTGGACAAGTGCAAACACGGCTACGAATACATATTGGTGGTTATGGATCACTTCACAAGGTTTGCACAGGCCTACGCTACAAAGAACAAATCAGCGAAGACTGTGGCTGACAAGCTCTTTAACGATTTTGCTCTGAAGCTCGGTTTCCCCAGCAAGCTGCACTATGACATGGGGGGAGAGTTTGAGAACAGACTGATGGCCAGTCTGAAAGAACTCTCTGGCATCCAGGGCTCACACACGACACCGTATCACCCTCAGGGTAACGGACAGGTGGAGAGATTTAACCGAACTCTGCTCTCCATGCTGCGCACCCTGGAGGAAGAGGAAAAGAAGGATTGGAAGGAGTCGCTAAGCAAGGTCATTCATGCGTACAATTGTACAAAGAACGAGAGTACAGGCTACACACCTTACTACCTCATCTTTGGACGCTCTCCACGCCTGCCAGTCGACCTGCTGTTCAACATTGAAAGGGACAATGCCCATGGAAGCTATGAGGACTACGTGAGTCACTGGAAAGAGAGAATGCAGGAAGCCTATCAGATCGCTGCCAGAAATGCAGATATAGGAGCAGCTCGTGGAAAAGCCAACTATGACAAGAAAGTGCTAGGCAGAGACCTTCTACCAGGAGATCGGGTCCTTATCCGAAACCTCACTCCAAGAGGAGGTACAGGAAAGATCCAGTCCTATTGGGAGGACCAGGTCTTCAGGGTGAAAGAACGGAAGGGTGATGGCAGCCCAGTTTACCAGATCAGCCCAGAGAACGGTATTGGGAGGGACAGAGTGGTCTATAGAAACCTGCTACTGCCATGCGACCACTTGCCCCTTGAGCTACCTTCAGTGCAGACTCCGCTGCAGCAGAGAAACATCGGGAGACCTGCGAAGGGGAAGAGGATGCCACGTCATGACTAGCAGCAGCAGCAGCCAGCAGCAGCCAGCAGCAGCCAGCATCAGACAGCGTTTCAGAGTACGACGATGGTGGTGGCATCTACCATTGGCATCTCAGGTCTGGCAGAGAGGGACAGCAGCGCCAGGCGTCACTGAATCCTGAGGCAGAATCCTTCCAGCCTCAACAGGGTTCTCCACCTTCAGAAGAGGATGTGCCACTACAAAGCGAAGAGGATGTGCCACTACAGAGTGAAGAGGATTTGCCACTACAGAGCGAAGAGGATTTGCCACTACAGAGCGAAGAGGATGCGTCGCACCTGACTAAGCGACATGAACGGGATCCAGCTGCTTCAGTAGTTGCTGAGAGTGGTGAGTTGGGAGATGAACTATCTCAAAAGGTAAGGTCACACCTACCCAGACTCAGACAGCCACCAGTCAGATTGTGCTATGAGACACTAGGACAGCAATCATTGATCGCAAGACACTGTGAAGTGGTAGAGACTCAGTATAAGGAGCAGAGACACTTATGGCGACCTTGGTAGGCTTTTGGTTGTAATGTCGGGAGACATTAAAAATC
>NW_007580445.1:14768-17841 GCF_000690725.1 Stegastes partitus | reverse complement strand
GAGTTAAAAAGGTGAAACAGTTCATGATAGAATAAGTGGAGATTAAAAAGAAGTTCATTGAGTATAAATACTTACGGTGAAAATGTTATTTACAGGATGTATTACTACATGATTATATGATTATAGTTTGATTGTTCTTGACTTGATAAACGTGTGATATGTGTTCTGAGATATGCCAGTCACTAATAGAGTGAGACGTCAGACGGTACGAGTAACATGGAGCAACACAGACGTGGAGACTATGTGTTTTTGTAATCATTTCAACAGGAATAAAGAATTAATGTGCTACACAAAGAAGCGACCACAGCGTCATTCTTAAAAGTGTAACATTGACTGCTGTCTCTTTGAGATCCACTCCAGGGTCATGTTTTCATGGAGTGCATACATGAAGATGTGGCCACAGGATGCCAGCAGTTTCCATTTATCTGATTAGGCTGATTTCAAGGATCAAAGAGGAGAGAGGGGAGGGGTTATAGGGGGATTATTGCACAGTTTGATCTTGGTTTCATGTTTCTTTAGTTTATTAGGTGTTTTCTTTCATTTGTATCAGACTGTAGTCATTTGCATTGTGTATTTTAAGAGCAAATGGTGTTAAATTATATGTGTATGTTTTAAATGTAAGTGTGGGCAGGTCACAGTGTCACTGGGGTGGGAGGAGACTTTGTAGAAAGGCCAGGTGAGCGATCAGTGCAGTGTGTGAGAAGGAGGGGGTCAGGTTGAAGCTCTCGCTCTGCTGCTGCACTCTGCCACAATCCACTGCACCCTGGTGACTCCTTTGTCCTGCTGGTTTTGGTGAGCTGTGTAATTTTTTTGTATGTGGAAATAAGTAAAATCTGGAGCTCTGGAACAAAAAGTTCATTGTTGGTCGGCTGCTCTTTATTGTTCCATCATGCTATGCCCTTTAATGCCATTTGGTTCATCCAGTTTGTAGAGGTTCATCACAATCAAAACCCTACACATCAGTCCACAGTGTCATTTCTGGGGTTTATAATTTCCCCCCACCAAGTTAACATGGACCTGGTTAAGGTCACTCTGGTGGAGGATTGGCCCATGCCGACATGCCGGAAAGAGGTTCAGCGGTTCTTGGGGTTTGTCAATTTCTGCCCCTTTGCATGTTTTGACCTCTTCCCAGCTCCAGTTTCATTGGAATCCACAGGCAGAAGAGGCTTTCACCAGACTGAAGGCGATGTTCACCTCCACTCTGATTCTCACCATCCCAGACCCTCATCGGCAGTATGTGGTGGAGGTGGATGCTTCCAGTGAGGGAATTGGGGCTGTCCTGTCCCAGCAATCAGCTCAGGACAATAAACTGCATCCCTGTGTGTTCCTGTCATGTAAGTTCAGCCCAGCTGAAAGGAATTATGATGTGGCAAATAAAGAACTGCTAGCTGTGAAAGTAGCTTTGGATGACTGGACACATTGGTTGGAGGGGGCGGAGCATCCATCTCTGGTCTGGACAGACCACAAGAATTTAGAGTACATTAAAAAGGCTAAGAGAGTGAACTTACAGCAGGCCAGATGGACCTTACTCTTTAATTAGTTTAAACTTTACCATTTCTTATCGGCCTGGGTCACGTAATATTAAGGCAGATGCTTTATCCCGTGTTTTCCTCTCTGATCAGAGTGCAAAGGAACCAAAACCCATTCCTCCACCTAACCGTGTGGTTAGAGCGGTGACCTGGCAGATAGACTATCATTCGGCAGGCTCTTGGTGTGAACCCAGTACCTAGTGGTTGCCCATCTAATTGTATGTGCCAGAATCTGTACAGTCACAGGTCATACATTGGGCTCACACCTCTCTGCTTTCCTGTCACCCTGAGGCGAAACAAATAATGTTTGTTGTAAAGCAGCAGTTCTGGTGGCCGGCCATGGAAAAGACTGTGAAGGAGTACGTAGCGGCCTGCCCCACCTACGCCTGAAACAAGACTTCCTCAAGGGCTCTTCATGGTTTACTGCATCCTCCCCCATCCCCACCCAGCCCTGGTCAGACATTTCCCTGGGCTTCGTTACTGGTCTGCCTGTGTCTCAAGATAACACTGTTGTTCTGATGGTGGTGGACAGATTTTCTAAGATGGTTCTTTACATTCCTCTGCCCAAACTACCTCCTGCTAAAGAGACTGAAGAAGTTATGTTGCATCATGTATTTCGTGTTCATGGTTTTCCTAAGAATGTAGTGTCTGACAGGGGTCCTCAGTTTGTTTCTCGTTTTTGGAAAGAGATTTGTTCCCTGATAGGGGCCAAGGTGAGCCTGTCTCTGGTTACCACCCACAGTCAAATGGACAAACTGAGAGGCTGAATCAAGAGCTGGAGACCTGCCTGTGTTGTCTGGTTTCCCAAAACCCTGCCTCTTGAGGACTATACTACGACGCAAGTTTGACGTAAGCCGGCTCAACAAAACCGAATGCCCCAGCCAGAAATTACGGGTATCACGAAGGTGGTTATCCATTTTCTTTGTCAACTCAGACTTTCTGCTTCAGACTCTGTGCGCGTTCACATAGAAAAAGGAGTTCAACGCGTCACGTGATACTTCTTCTGCACAAAATCAATCGATCGTGTGCAGCTGCTTTGATCAGCACATTGTTTTAATGGAGAACAATGAGGAATATATATATATATTTTTTAATGTGACAGTAAAAAGCACTGCTACTCCAAATGATGAAGACAGAAATGCTGGTAGAAAACTGTTAAACGTGTTCATATCTAATATTTTACCGATGCAGCCGCTTATTTCCAACTGACAGCTGCACATTAAAGTTAAACTTCAAACTTCATACATTTAAACATGATCTTGTATTGAAGCTCATTTAGGTCTGACTCTGTCCCATAATGCAGGAAATCACTTTAATTTTTGGCCCAATCAGAGCGAAATCAATGTTATTGATTGAATATTCTCTGCAATAAATACCAGCAGAATAATCCATTTTCTCATCTGTGGTCTATCAGCTGCTCTACCAGCAGAGCCAAACATAAACATATTTGTGTGACTTCTGCATCACCGGCCGTTGTGGTGGTGTATGATATACACTACCGGTCAAAAGTTTTAGAACACCCTAATTTTTCCAGTTATTTATTG
>NW_007580445.1:12038-14213 GCF_000690725.1 Stegastes partitus | reverse complement strand
AGGACGAGTTGCAGCAAGAAAGCCATTGCTAAGACGTCAGAATAAGACAAAGAGGCTCTCCTGGGCCATGCAACTTGGACTACTGAAGACTGGAAGAAGATATTATGGACTGAGGACTCAAAATTTCAAATCTTCACTTCAATACACAGGATCTTTGTACGTCGTCAAGTAGGCGAGAGGATGGTTTCCACAGTGTGTGACATCAACTGTCAAACATGGAGGAGGGAGTGTGATGGTCTGGGGCTGTTTTGCTGGATCCAGGGTCGGTGACTTGTACAGAGTGAGAGGCACCCTGAACCAAAACGGCTACCACAGCATTCTGCAGCACCATGCAATACCCTCTGGTATGCATCTAGTTGGTCAGAGGTTCATCCTACAGCAAGATAATGACCCAAAACACAAGTCCAAGCTATGCTAAAACTACCTCAGGAAAAAGAACAAGATGGTAAGCTTGAAAACATGGAGTGGTCAGCACAGTCTCCAGACTTAAAGTCCATTGAGCTAGTTTGGGATGAACTAGACAGAAGAGTGAAAACCAAGCAGCCTACAAGTGCCACACAGTTATGGGAACTTCTACAACAGACTTGGGAAGAACTTTCTGAACAATATTTGATTTTTGTTGTAGAAAGAATGCCACAAGTGTGTTTAGCTGATATATCTGCCAAAGGTGGCTACTTTGATGAGTCAAAAGTTTTGAATGTATTTTGGTCTATAAATTGATTCCATGATTTATTTTTCAACTAAAATTGCTTATTTGTTCTATGCTTTCATTTCAGAATGCAATGACACAATAAACTGAATAATTTTCAGTAAAAAATTGGAAAAAGTGTGGTGTTCTAAAACTTTTGACCGGTAGTGTATATTTGCTTGCAACATAACTCCCCCTCCCGCTGTCACTGATGGTGGCAACAGAACTGTGACTGCCAACCTAAACTGTCATCAACAGCCAAGTGCTGCCTGTGCGGAGCGCTTGATTGCCATCTCTGTCGACTGTGCGATATTGTCACTCCGCGGCTTCATTCAGTGATATAAGTAACCCACATCTCAGCATGTTAGCAGATAAAACACATTCCCTCAGCTGAGAATCTGAATCGCTCATAAGTAAGTCAGGAAACGATCTGGTTAAAGGGAGACGCTCTTCCAGCCGATTTAAACCTGAAACTCTGAACATGACCTGCTCCCGACCAGGTTAGCTCCACAGCATAAGTTACCATGGAGATCTAGCCAGGTAAAGAGAGCGCCACCTTCGTGATACTGAAAACTCTGACTTTTGGCTCAACATACCTGATAACCCACTTATCTCGCTTCGTAGTACAGCCCCCCGGATTTGCCGACTCACTTGGGTGGAGTTTGCTCATAATTCCTTCCCACATGTGCCGCAGGTCTCACTCCTTTCCAGTGCACGTATGGATATCAACCTCCACTGTTTCCAGAACGAGAAGGAGGTGGAGGTCCCTTCAGCTCACACTCTTATTCGCCGTTGCCATCGGGTCTGGGCCGCTGCTCGCAGGATCCTCACTCGCAGTGCGGCTCGGATGAAGAAGTGAGTGGATCGACGCCATAATCCGACTCCAGGATACCAACCGGGTCAGAGGGTCTGACTCTCGACCAAAAACTTACCACTTAATGTGACATCTAAAACCTTGGCATTTAGATTTGTGGATCCCTACCCTATTTCCAAGGTTATTAATCCTGTCTCTGTCTGTCTTCTACTCCCCAGGTCTCTCCGGGTCCACCCCACATTTCACATGTCTGAGGTCAAGCCAGAGAGAGACGGTCCTCTGGTGCCAGCTGCCAAGCCTCCTCCACCCCCTTGTACAGTGGAAGGAGGCCCTGTTTACATGGTCAAGAAGCTGCTGGCTCTCAGAAGGAAGGATCGGGGACAGCAGTTTTTGATGGACTGGAGGAGAGATCCTGGATTCCTGCAAGTTTTGTCGTGGACAAATCTTTGATTAAAGAATTTTATGATAATCAGACTAATGGCTCAGGGTCATCCAAGGTTCTCCAGCATTGCTGTGATTTTTTTTGTTTGCATGTTTTATTTATTTATTTTTGTCCAGCGACCTGAAGAGAGGTTTTCCAGCTCTGCTGAATGTTTGTGTTGTATTGTACATATTTTTTGTGAATA
The DNA here is from genome assembly GCF_000690725.1 of Stegastes partitus. Lineage (NCBI taxonomy): Eukaryota > Metazoa > Chordata > Actinopteri > Pomacentridae > Stegastes > Stegastes partitus. The sequence continues at coordinate 12,085 of NW_007580445.1, read as the reverse complement.
AATACTTTGTTCACTTCCACTCTGGAGTCCTGCATTTGGATCCTAAA
>NW_007580445.1:2765-4043 GCF_000690725.1 Stegastes partitus | reverse complement strand
GGTTCTCATGTTCCCCACACAGAGTGGTTTTAGAGGGAGGGACTCCCTCCTCTCTGTCCTCACACTGATCCATAGCAGAGCCACACCTTCACACAAACACAACAACCTGATCAGTACAACAACATTCACACTGCTGTCTACCACAGTGTCATTTTACATTCTACCACCAGATGGCATCAACCAAGGGCGGGGCTTCAGGGGGAGCTAGAGGGGCGGCACGCTCCCTATCTTGCCCTTATCTGCCCTGCTTGCTGCTCTCTGTCTTGTGCTGTCTCTGTCTGAATCTATCAGAGCCTCTCTCTGCATTTCTCTCCAAAAACTGAAATCATGGATTTGATCAGCTGGTCTCTCAACGCAATTGATAAGATTTTCTCGATGAGAAAACTGGGCAAAGGAGAGCCCTCCTGTCCTGACGTAGCAGATACACGATGGACTCCTGACAGGAGTGGAGGGTCGTGTGCCTCTCTATACTTTCCGTGGAGGTTGAAGACGTATACATAATTGGGATCATGATAACAGGCTTCCTGCTGTTTGGAGTTTGCGGGTTCCTGTTTAACCGCAAAGTTCGGAAGGCGATGGCAGCAGTTTCAGCAATTGAGAAGCTTCCCGTCATTGTGGGAATGTTTCAGGCTGCCAACACTCAGACTCAAGCGATATGCGAACTTAATCGCAAACTGGATGGGATTCCAGAACTTATTCACAAGATGGGTACCAACTTGGAGCAGTTGAACAGACCGATCTGGAATGGGCCATCAAATTCATCTTTTTGGATCACAGAGAGAACCAGTGGGACTTAAAGACTGACAGTAAATTGCAGAGTCGGCCTGACCCAAACAATCTTCTTTATCTTCATTTGGTTCCCCCACTTCGGCCTTGGAAGACTGATATCTCTCCACTTCTCCTGGATGTTATGCAGACAGATGCTCGGCCCCTTCCCACCCCCTCCTTCTCCTGTGAACTTTGTTCTGGATCAGAACTCTTCGAGGTCGTCTCCACGGCAACGGCCGTGTCTCATCACCAGCATCAGACAGCAGACACAATGTTGAGTCTGGGCGGCGATGAAGTCCGTGGACTTACACATACACATACACAAAGACACACAACACACACACCCCCTGGACTCAATGCCTGGTTGGCTCCCCACCCCCTCTCCCTCCCTCGTTACGGTGCAGTATGCTGCGGGCTGATGCAAGGCATCGTGATTCTGATTCTGAAATGATGTCAAACTGCTGGTTACGTTACCTTTGGATGGTGGAAACAATCAGATGAATGAAGGTG
>NW_007580445.1:0-1470 GCF_000690725.1 Stegastes partitus | reverse complement strand
GTGACCATCTGAATGTTCTTATGTACAAACTATATATTTACTTGTATATCACTGATGGTGTTCAATACATCCACATACAGCAGTTTTTTAGTTTGTTGAACATTCAACCAGACCGCTGTCTGTGTTACGCGTCCTGTGCGTGATGCTGATCAGACTGCTGTGAAGCTCCTGTAGTGAAGCAAGGCTGCATCTCCGTCATGATTGGTCGGTTTCAGTGATTGACACCTCCTTCGAATCGCTAGAGCCAATAGAATATAGCGACAGCCACCAAAATGAGATTGACAGCACTTGTAGCCAATCAGAATCAGCAGAACGCCATCTTGAAGACGAGCCGCTTGCTGAGCGAGTGTTCACTACTTGGCTCCCTTCAGCTAACGAAGCCTCCAAAAGACGCCAGGAATGATTTCAGTGTAACACAGGAAGTAGTTCTAACTGATTCCGGTGTGGATTTCCCAATAAAATAAACTTTTCATTGCAAAACAGAAAAGCTAAGAGACATTTTACAACTACAGTGTGATGAAGCAGTTTGGGTTTTTGCTGTTCTTTGGGTTGTTTCTCGCTGATGCTTTGATCTCAGAGAGCTTTGATGGACATGTTAGGAATCTGTGGACTGTCTGCTTTCGTTTGAGGGGTTGTTGGTGCGTTTTGCATAAAGAACCAAAGCGCTGGAGCCAGAAATGTGGTGAGTGGATCGACTGGGTGGCACTGTATCGATTTCCATATTTAATAATTCATTTAGTTGGTGTTTGAGTTGTGTTTGGGGCATGTAAAAATGGCTTCTGTATTCTTGTAGCCCAGGTTCTGCTGTTTAATGTGATTTGCAGCATCACTATATTCTTTCATGATGAGTGCATTGTTTCACACTATTTCTTTATGTGAAGTCCTAAAGGGTTGATCGCTGCATCTTTAGTATCATCTTAAACGTCAGGTCTCATCATGTAAACTGCACATTTCTTTGGTCACAATCACCCAGTTAGAAGAGAAGTTTCACAAAGACCAACCTTTGCTGTTACCACAGACATGAAGTTTTGTGTATTTGCATGTTCAGACTGTTTGATCAGATAGAAGAAGCTGCTCACTTCTTGGAGCAGCAGCAGCAGCAGCAGCACAACCTGCTGGCTGCTCATCAGCAAAGCAGTTACGCTCATCTAATGCTGCGTTCAAATACATTCGGACATCAATTCTGCTTTGTTGAAACTTGGACATTAGAGCTTAATCGAGAAGGCTGTGTCTGCAGAGCCGGAGGCAGCACTCTGAGGGCCCAGCGCCACCTACCACAATGAATGATCACCAAAATGCGCAATTTAGTTCTAAAGGATGATTTCTCTCAAAATATATTTATAATTTAAAAGGTTGATCCAAGGACGATTCCACACAAAGTTCTACTTCATGTCCAAGTACCTATAATTTTAAAGGTTTTTTTCATCCAAATAGTGCTTTTTAACTCACAAGTTAAGGTTTGAAAGGTTT
>NW_007580444.1:10095-19815 GCF_000690725.1 Stegastes partitus | reverse complement strand
AAGTTTCCCTTTTATTCGTAAGCTTTAGAGACTGTTTTCCAGGACAAAAGCAGGTTAGCTACACATTTCCTTTTTTTTTGTGTTTTTTTTTTAAGGGGGACGTCGTGCTGGACTATTTCCTGGCCGGGTGCAGCGACTTCCCAGAGTCTCAGCTGATCAACAAGACTCTGCAAAGTCCTATTTCACCTGTTTTATCTGTTTCACCTGTTTCCAGTCTAAGCCGAGCTAACTATATCCCGGCTTGATCTTTTCATAAAACTCTTGGCAAGAAAAAAACAAATGTATTTCCCAAAATATCCCTCAGTCACTTCCGACTGAGACCAGAGCACATCTCTGCTGCTGCTGCAGACTTCAGCTCCAGAATACGGATGTGCCAGTAAACACACTCAGCGTGAATTCTGAGGCAGGACACTTCTGACAACCCAGCTGTCATCACAAACCCACAAAGAGCTGGCATAGCGTGGTACAGTACCTAAATCCTGACATGAGTGCAACTTCATGCAAAAAATAGAAAAAAAAGATCGAAACTGAAAAAAATTAATAAAATGCTAGCGCTAATCATACAAAAAGCAAAAACGGGGAAACGTGTGGTGACAGGAGGCCTCTTTTTTCCCATGTGTTTACAGTGTTTTATATACAGAACGATCTGCTGCGATGGAACAGTTGGGAGAGAAAGCACAGCAAGCCATTCCTTAGCAGTCATGAGGGAAATCATTGGGTAATAACAGCAGTTTTTTGTTTACAGGACAACATACACACTTGCTAATTAGACACATCTTGCTACCTGCAAGGTGTGAAGAAACGTTTTTTTTTTGTTTTTTTTTTCACATAGTGAAATCCTGTTAGATTACAGCATGCATTACTCTACGTGCTAATGCCAGGGGGGGTTCCTGTTGTTGTTGTTGTTGTTGTTGTTGTTACTGATTCTTCCCAGGTGATGACTGTATGTCCTTACAGGATGGGATGGTGTCGTCTTTCCCTCAGTGCTTCGGTACTCTCACTGTGCCTGGACAACACAAACACAAGAGCAGAGCCGCTGACAGTCTGCATGAATTAGTGAAATAAAATGACTCGGTGGCAATGTGCCACGATGCATTTGCTACTTTTGGATGGCAGCAGCAGCGGCGGTAGCTCATTTCAAAGAGCCAGACAAGTATATTATTCGTCGATAAAGACGCCATGCAAATATTTAGCTGCGGCAAACCCTTCCAAGCTAACAACTGAAGAAACAACATGTTCATTATTAGCACCAGCTGCTGTTTCTCTGTTTGGATGAAGTACTTGTGCTTCAGGAAACTTGTTTCTCAAGTTAATTTATACGGAAGCCAAGAACGGCAGCGTTTGCAATAATTTACTTTTATTTTATGATTCAGATTGACCATTTACCATTATCTCCAATAACTTATATGAGCATGACAACTGGTTAATTGTCTTGTTGTCTTGAGGTATGTTTTCCCCAGAAAATGGAATAATTAGCCAATTAACTTGAGAAATTACCTTTTGTTTTCTGGTGAAAACAATTTATTTGATTACGTCGCTAAACATGAGTTAATCGTCTCTGGAGAACAAGGTAACCGGATTTTTAAAAAATGATTCGTACAAGAAGCAAACAGCAATTTTCTCGACTTCACAATTTAATTATCCCTCCGTCTTTAGAGAGCACGCTGGTACGCGATACCGAGGTGGCACGGGAAAATTAAATTATTGCAACCACTCCTGCTCTGGGATTCTGTGATACGTTTTATATGCATAATGTAATATTAATTAATCATAAGTCCTACTTTTTGTTGTTCATTCTGCTTCAGCTGAAAAAAAGAAAGGAAATATTGTGTGTTTATGCTTTGGCCAATTGTTATGATCAATACAAATGTGTCTAATAAACTATTTCTAACGCTTCAAATAGGAAACAAGAGTATCGATAAGTACCTAAACCCACCTCTGTCTCCACCGTTCCTCATGTTGGTCTCCTCGTCATCTGCCCCATCATCCACTTTAAGAGCACAAGCCAAAAAGTCAGTGAAAATGCACCTCAAGATGCAAAGGTAGCAGCAGTAATCATACAGATGATTTGAGATTAGAGAATATAATGGAGGTGAGAGGAGCAGCCTATAACACCAACCTGAGTGCAGCTCTTTCACCAGTGATGACATGGTGTTTGTGATTGAGTCAGCAGCAACTAAAAGATCATTCCGAAGATTTCTAGGTACACCTGAGAGACAGAGACAGTTTAAAATTACAAGTTAATACACATTCAATATAAGCTGAGCCTGGTGTTGGTATCACTGCTTTATGAGGGATTTCAGATTTTAGATTTAAAGTCCCCCTACAGAGAAAATCAAGTTGTTTTTTTTACTTTGTCAGCATGTCAATATGGTGTGTTTTTATACGCTAGAAGACATATCATGAGCCAAATCAGCAGTAAGCACCATGGCTGAGCATTTCCACCTTGTCATGTACCAATGACAGTTTAAAAAACACAGATTCAGACTTTCAGGGGTTCATATATAATAAACATAAGGAACAAATCCTTCCAGCTGTCTGCATCATTATTATTCAAATCACTTTCAAACCTGTATGGCTAAATCACTCCAACATTACAACTTGGCACTTGTTTACATTATGTATTTTTATGCCCATTTTAAAGCATCACACTGGAGAAAGGTCATTTAAAAAAGGTAAAATAAAAAAAAAACTAACAAAAAAACTCAATTATGCAATAAAAACGTTTGTTAAAGGTATTTTTTTTTACATTCTCGAAAAGAGTCAATGCACAGCTGTTTCCGCTTCTTCTATTGTGTTCACATGTCTGATACCAATTGACTTGAAAGACTAATTAAACTAAATACTTGAGAAATTCTGTTTGTGTTTCTGTTGTAGTTGGCTAACGTTTAGCTTGTTTTTCTATTTATTTGAGGTTTAGCAAACAGCTGGTTCTGCTTCCAGCTTCTTCTGCTCTGTTTATCACCACTGCTGCCTTCTGACAAAACTACGCAGCCTAGTTAAGGGGAAAAAAAGCCTAATTTGCATTTTCTTTGTTGCAACTTTTCAGAAATTTGCATCAAATTTGCTTGACATTTAAATGAAAATGGGCTACTGTGTAGTGTAGAGCAGTATTACAGTGTTTAAGCTGAGATGAGCTGGTGTGCTCAAGCTGCAGTGAGTGGTGTTGGTGTGGATGCAGAGAAAAGCAGAGACTTCATAGATCTTGCATTCTAGATGACGTTACAACTGAGCTATTTTAGGGCAGAAAGGGATTATTTTCAAACTTGTATGAGGGTACTTCAAAAAGTTCTCAGCCTCACCTGGAAACGACGGGTGTAACTCCCATTTTGGGGCACAACTGTAAACTATAAATCCTTTTTATCACCGTCCACAAAACATCACATGTTAAAAGCGATCAAAGAAAAACAGGTGGTGAGCTGGCTGACTTCTATCTGTTTCCCAAACTGAAATCCCAGAGTGATGAGAAGGTCATGCAAGCTGCTGAGGAGCATCTGGAGACTCAAGATGTGACCGTCTTCCACGAGCAGATCGTCACCATTGAAGTTAAAGTAAAAAATAATGCAAGAACAATCTTCCTCCCGTTCTGGTGAAGCTGCGAGCTTTTTGAAGCGGCCTCATACGCAACGTTGATGGACACAGATAAGTTTTTAGTGGTTTAATCAAGAGAGACTTTAAATACACCACATGGAAAACATTCATCAAGTTCTGACACCTTTTTAACTCCACGCCAACATTAATTACTCATAAGTTTCCACACGTTTGCACACAGATTTGCTCTTTCTTTCAGGTGTTGGTTTAGACTCACCCTGAGCGAAGGCCTCCAGCACGTCCCCTCCCACCCCCGCCAGGCAGTCCTGCGGTGTGTGGGTCGGGGTGGACCCAGCCGAGGTGGAGCGTATGGGCATGGGCATGGAGCAGCCTGCACCGTGGCTGGGAGAAGAATGAGGGGAGCCTCCAGACTGGGACTGCAACGGATGGAAACAGCCGGGATAGTTAGGGTACGATCGGCACCAACCTCATGCATTCACCAAATGGTAAAAGTTTTGGTTTAATATGAAAACACAAGTTGTTTCCCCTCACTAAAGGAATAAGTTATGTCTCTGAAAAAAATCCATCTCCTTCTATATTTACCACACAGACAGACTTGGCCATATTATTTCCCAAAACTATTTTAAACTCATCCCATAATTCTGCTTTAATGACTTTTTAAACAATCTCGCAGTAATTCAATGGAGCTGGTCTGGAACCACTTGCATGAATTTGATGTAGTCCTCATTCCTCAGTCAATAAATGCTAATAAGAATGAGATCCATGCATTATATTTATTATTTGAAGAGACTAGCGGCCCACTGTTACTAGGACACAAATGAGATGGAATATTTGGTTAGTTTCGTGACATACTGCGCGGTCCTTCCATGTGCAAACCTTTACCGAATCTAAGCTTCTGACAGAGAGGAAAAAAAAAACGAGACTCAAATCTCAAATAATCTCTACATCAACAAAGCCAATCCCGCGTTTCAATGGAGGACGCAGTCTTGCGATCACAGATTGCGGCTTAAAGGAGAGATGGCCTTTTTGCTTCTAAAGGTGACTTTTATTAAAACAAACACAGACACAGATGTGACTAAAAGAACTTAATCCTTACGGGGAGAACAAACAAAAACAACGGAGGGGGAAAAAAAGAAGTCTTCTGGTAATCCTACACTGGCTGTCTGCGTCTCTGTAGTGCACCTTCGCAGCATCGAGGGGTTAATGAGAACCATGCGTGGGTGTGCAAAAAAGGGGCCTGTGCTGAGTCGGGAGCAATATCTCATAGAGAAAGGATCACTGTGTGTCTCTGGGACTGGTGCAGGCCCAGGTTGGTGGCTCGGAGCCAGGCAGCAGATGGCCAGCCAGACTGCAGTCACATTAGAAGGGAGGTTGTTAGCGCCGATGAAAGGAACAGGTCCCTGACATTTGGACAGAGAAAAACACAGTTCTCTCAACTTGGAAAACTGGTTTTGAAAGATTCGCGATGGTGGTGGAGCGGCGCTGAATTCGACGACCAGATCGGCGTAACCGAGTTAGACGGTGCGAATCCTATCATCTTCCCTAACGGGCCGACTTAAAAGGTGTTATAAAAACTTCCTTCAATCACATCTGTGTGAAGACGGAGGGAGAGTATGGAAGCATTAGACTAAGTGATGTGACTAGAGCCAGGTATCGAGCCTTGCAAACTGAATTAAGGGCAACTTACAGCCTGCTTCTGCTCCTCATCCTATCAGCCAGCAAAGGTAAGCAGAGAGAGAGAGAGAGAGAAAGCAAGGAGAGTGAAAGCAACAGAATTAAAGCAATGAAAGAAGAAGAAAAAGGGAATTTCTGCAGGAACAGTCAGCAAAGATCACTGCAGTATCTTTAAAGAATTAAACACACAAAACAGCCCACTAAGCTTTAAACCTGAATTATTAAAAAGGTACTGACAAAACCTGTAATATGCTGAAGAAGAAGAGCAGATTTAGGACATTTAACGTGTATCTTGGGATGTTAATACCGAGGTCTTAAATCTTCTTGAAAAAAAGGTGACGTTCTCACCTTTAGCAGCCTCATGAGTCCCTCCAGCTGCACCATCAGCTCCCGTCTGCTCTCCTGCAGGGCCGACATGCGCCTCTCCAGCTCGTCCTTCCTGTGTCTGAAAGGAAGAACAAGAAGTTTATAAGTGCAAGTTTCTAACTCATCCACAGAGCAGATTATTATACAAAGTGCTTTGGCTGGTGACTTATAGTGCAGACAAATATGCCTCGAGTTCATTCCCAAAGGACGATAGCATCACTGAGAACTCAAAGCGATTCAGTTATTCTGGATCAGTTATTTAGATTACTTATGTCGTCTGTGAGCAAACAAAAAATAATCATAAACTTGCATTTTGTGTAGATTTCCTTGCAGATGCCAGATTTGCCTTGAAGTCTAATGAATAGCAGCAGCTGCACAAATAGTTAAATGTATGTGGAGTTAAATGCATTTGCATCAATTACATCAGCCCACTGCAAAGCACAAAGCTCATGTTGCTCAGATGTACTAAAGTAAAACTTCTCTGCTGGTCTTATGTGCACCGGTGCCATAAACACCTTTACTGTGATTATTATTCTGCCATATGTTCCCTGAAATCTACAAGAAATGATGTCTTCCTAAAGCAGGGGTATCAAACTACAGGCCTGGTGGTGGACTCCAGTTCTGGTGTTTCACTTGTTAAACCAGGCACACAAATTCTTATTTTTTAAATGTTTTTCTCAGCATGATTTGTCTTCAGTCTCCTATTTAAGAGTTCATTAATTACTTTTTGTCTGTCATTTTATTTTTTTGAATTGATTTTTATCAATGCTTTTGTTATTTTTAAGTTTATTTTGCTAAAGTATTGGCTCTGAAAAGTGCTCCATAACTCAAGATTAATACTACTATTAGCCTGGAGCATAAAAATGGGATTTTATTTAATTAGCTGCAATATTGTTAAACATAAATACTTCAACTTGTGACCAACTGATCTCAGGGTTTCCTGTGATTCACCTGACACCGAAATGTCTCTTTATGAATAAAAAGTGACCTTGCGATTTCAAAGGAGCTACAAAAAATATTATTTTTCTCATTTCTAACAACTATTTTACGTCTCATCTGCTGCTGCTTTCCAGGAACGCAACATAAACAGAAGCACGACCCTGCTCAACCTGGAGAGAGAAAGTCTAGTCGCTCAGCTTCACTGTGTTTAAAGTTTAAACTGGCTGCTGAAAAATAAACTTTTTCGAGTGTTTAAGTAGCTTCTCCGGGAGCACAAACCCTGCCCTGGAGTTATTTGAGTCGCAGACCCCTGTTAAGTGATCTGCAGCATGTGGACGTCTGTTTTCTGTGATGATTCTGGCTTATTGTCACCCTCTGGTGTTCACAGTATGCAGCTGTTTTTGGAAAAAGCTTCAGAAACCAAAGCAAAATCATGTTTGACTGAAGTCAGCCTTTGAGAAACTCAAAGATATCCACAGACTGCTTTTTATCCTTTATCCTGTGGCTCAATATTGGAGCCATCTAGCTGATCATATCTAATAGTTATGAGAACTAACACAGGCTAATAATGCTTGAACTAAGCTTAGAGAAACAGCAAGTGGAATCCATTTATTCTCCAGTTTTATGCAAAAACTAGTTGCGCAACACTCACAACATGCCAAAGAGTGGCTGTTTTTTGTGCACAAACTAAGAAAACACCATGTAAATTAATGCAAATGATGAATCTCAACTGTAAAAGTAAGAATATATGTAATTTTTGCAACAACTGTTGACCTTCAGCGCTGCGTCTGATTCATTATTCAGGCCAAACCAGACAAACAAGGAGTCCTTCAGGGCAACAAGTGCTGTAGCTCGTCCTCTCAGGGTGAATCTCTTCCAAGAACCGAACCCAAGGGTCCCAGTGTCCTGCCAGCATGACAAATGCCCGCTCGGCTGCCGCTAGTGAAGCTAATTCAAAAACATCCTCCCGAATTAGGGGGACGTTATTTCTACTTGAAGAATGAGTTCAGCGGCCCTGATGGTTGTTTTTTTTTTCTGCTTGAATTCCCTAATAAATGGCTGCTTGTTCCCTGCATTGGGTAGAAAATGCATTTATAGAAGTAGTGACAGCGGGTTGATACCTGAGGAGCCGCAGTTCGGTCAGAAGCGTCGGGTTCTGCTGGGCTTTTTCTGGTGTCGGCTGAGAGGCCTGTTCATGCTCCAGACGCAGCCTCTGGATCTCCTGCAGGATCTCCCTGGAAACAGCACACAGGAGCAGGTTTATTGCTCAGTAATAATGTAAAACTACTTTCACACATACTAACGTCATTAGTGGAAATTCTCACCAACAAACTGCACCTAAAGCATCAAAGGTATGAATAAAGCTTAATGATTGCTTTTTTTCATTAAATATATGATGCTGTTATATTGATGCATTAACATGTAAGCAGCCGTTTAAATTCAGAGCCGGTTGAGGAACAGTTTAATTAGCCAAGCTGCATGCTGTAGCCATATATTTACTGCATAGATGTGAGAGTGGTATTGATTTTCTTAACTAACTCTGCAAGAAAGCAAATGTGCATTTTCATAAAATGGTGCACTGTTGCTCTAACTGTTTGCTGCTACAATGCATCATATTTCTAAGTTCATCATCAGCTTTGCATGTCAATCTTTATCTGCAAACTTTCTCTAACCGTGGATGTAAAGAGAGTGTAAATGAAGCGCCTATAACTGCACCTAAACACAAACTTTCATCATATTTACTGCCAACTGCCCACTTAAAAACACAGATTTGTCTCCCACATGTGTAATGTGTGATTACATGACAAACGGAACCTGTTTTTGTTCTCCAGCTCTGCAATCAGCTGTCTCTGCTGCTTATTGGCGTCGAAGTTGAAGCTCAGATCCGATGGAGGACACTGTTGCTGAAAAACAAAATTACCATAGAATGGCATTAAAAACGGTGGGAGAACAAAAGTCAAACGCAAACAGCTTCCGTCTGACCACAGCGAGCAGTAATGATGCTCTGCTGGAGATTTATTATGCTTCTGCATAAACAGGGAACCATTTTATTTCACCACGGCTTACAATCATCCCTCCGTATAACAGCCAGACAGCAAAGCAGGAATCCAAACAAACCCGGGCAAAGCCTCGTGATAGATCGCTCGTCATGCATGTTTGCTGGGCACTAAAACGTGTTTTCTCCATCATCTTATTAGGATGGAATTCTGTTGTTTTGAGTTAGCATTAGGATTTCTGTCAGCGTGTGAGGAAATAATTGCAAAAACACCCTGAAAAACACGCTCAACTGGCGAAGCATGTGGAGCAGCTCTTAATGTGAAACTGTCATATACTCTTTGTTCATCAAAAATGCGTCTGTAAAACAAGGTAGCTGTCACTTTCATTGTTTTTTTTTGATCACTCAGTCGTTAATTTCTGCAAGGAAGTAGCGAGCTGCATCCCTCCGACTGTGTTCAGCGTGAAACTAGATTGCATATTACATTACGTAAACTTGCAATTATTATTAACAGACTTCTTCATTAAAAGAATGTGATTTTGTTTGGCTGCAGAGCAAACAAACGCACCAGTTGGTCTATTTCTGATCAAGTAGCTGCTTGAGGAGCATTTGCTGTGTTACGGAGCCAGTAAAAGTATTCACACCCCCCCTGGAAGTTTCCTCCTTTTATTGCTTTTCAATACTGAACCACCGTCAGTTTAATTTGGCTTTTTTTTGGACAAGAATTTACCTCGAAAGAGACTCTTTAATGCCAAAGTGAAACAGATTTCTACAAAGTAATGCCAATTAATTAAAAATATGAAATGGACCTGATGCTAGACGTCACACAGTTTGTGTATTTTCAGTATCACAGGTAATATAAAATGTTTGTGTTTAATGTTTTGATCACATGTGCATTATTTTACTTTGATGTACAACACCGTCAGTGTACGGTGCAATATTTCATTATCATGTGTGGTATTACCTATTACCTCATTATCATTACCAGAATTGCTTTTCACCTTTCTATTGTAGTTCCTTATAATTAGCTTACTTATTATATTTTACTACTGTATTGTACTTAAATATTGTTGCTTCTCTCGTAGGCACTGCATCTACTCTCATGTTATGTCATTTTGTTTTTTCTAAGCAATATCAGGCACAATAAAGTTTTATCTTATCTTATCTGAACTTAACTGAACTGAACTTAACTG
>NW_007580444.1:0-9428 GCF_000690725.1 Stegastes partitus | reverse complement strand
TATTCAGAAAACTGCGATGACACAGCGGCCGAATGTTTAGGACGTATACCACATGGTCTTAAAACGCCCTCAGCAGCAGAGTCCCCAGTTCAACTCCCAGCTAGCTTGACCTTTACAGGGAGTCATCCTCCCTACATTTTATTTCCTGCCTGTGCACTGTCAAATGAAGGCAAAAAAAAAAAGATTCCGACTGCAGCTTCGACATTTCAGCAAACAATAAACCAACGACAACTTCAAAGCGTCACATTCGACTGAAGCCCACCGCGGAGGCCTCGCGTGAGATACTCACTGTGGAGTTTCCCGCCTCGGCTGCCAATCGGGCGGCGTATCGAGCGATGAGGCGGTGCTCTTCATCTAGCCGGCTCGGACTCTCCAAGACACTGCCCGAAGTCGGAGAGACACATCACACACATATACAGCAACACCGACTCCACTGTCGGAAGCTCTTATGTAAGTAAAAGTTGGTACAGTCGAAAGAGATGACATCAAATAATTTGCATGAAAGTAGAAAACTTTATAATTGAGGTGACCTTAATATATGCCACTTGGCTCTGACTCCGGTGTTGATAGACAGTCTGATAATTGGTCATAACAATGAACGGAGATGGATAAGGGGAAGAATGCAGCATGCCAAATGCGTTTGTGACTGTGCCAGAGCCCATTCTGGCCATTTCATCAGCGACTGAAAATGTCAAGTAAAGCACAAGACTTTAAATGATCATGGGCGTGGCATATGGCGTGGACAGATGACAGGACATATGCTGTTCTTTCTCTGCAGGCGGTCTGCAATGAGGAGTGACGGAGAGCTGAAATGTTGTTTGGGAAGCTGTTCTAACTCTGACTGGAGAGTAAGCGATGATTAAGACCATAAAACCCCAATCTGGTTTCAAACCTGCTGCATCGACGAGCCTTCGCTGCTGCTGCAAAACTGCCCATAAAAATCTTATCTTTCCCCAAAAGCAGATGCAAAAAGCTGCTGGTGTGATGAGATAATCTTTTTCTTATTTCAGCGATGATATCTTAAAATGCGTCGAGATGGGGTCGCCTGGCACGTGACAACTCAGTTGATCGAGGAAAACCAAAAATGTCAAAAAACCGAGACATCGAAAAATGTCTTGTCTTAATGGGACACTTTAAATAATTTACCGCCTTGTCCTGAGGCAGAGACTGGGGCTTCTTGTAGGATTAGAGTAGCACATTAACACACATCAGGGAGCTGCCCGGTGGAGATGCATGAACTGCCTTTAAGCCCTCCTCGACTGGCATCTTTCCCAGATACTTATTTCTGCTGCACGTGTCAAGCTTTTTGACTTAAACCCAATTTCTCAGACACCACTGCGTCCGTCATGTTTTGCTGTTTAAGGTGGGAGGGCCGACTTTTTTCTTTTACACTGGTTTCCTCAAATGGTGCTTTAACTCTCTGAAGCCCAAGCAGTTTCTGTATTGTTTTTTTTTTTTTGCTCCTGTCACATTTTTTACTCACTGTGGGCTCATTTTTCGTTGCAATATAAAGTTCTGCACCTCTACGGAAACTGAACGACCACGGCTAGCAGTAGAGGGAACTTAAGCATGTCTTTTGTGCAGCATGGGGCAGCAAAAATGTCAAAAGATTATTGAAAACAATGCAGTTGACTAGAAAAATATGAAATGGTGTTACAAATACTTGAAATGTAAGTCTCTATATTGTAGATATTTTACTACCATTTTGAGTTTCTGTGTTTGTTTCCTGTTGGCTTTACAATCTGCAGAATTCAACATTTTTGTGACATGATTTTCAGTTTTTTGGGGTTTTTTTGTTGTTTTTTTTCTTTGCAAAAGCTTAATATTTGGCATGTTTTTGAATTGGACATGTAGATAAACAGATTTTCAATAAAATATTGTGATTTTAAGCTAAGAAGGTGTTACCTTTTTTAAAATTTTACAGATGAGTATTTCAAGCACTGCCATCAAGTTGAAAATATGACGATTGTTCCTGTTTTTACAGTTTCTGGCTCTGATAAATTTCAGAATTTTTAAGATTTTGGGATTCGGAGGGTTAAATGAAGCACAAATTAGTTTTCTCTGTGACTTACAGTGTTATAGTTACCTGGCAAATACATGCAAAATCACATTTAAATGATTAAATCAAGGTTCAGTGCACAACTTTTTATCATAACTGAATTTCCCTGAAAATCAGAAAATGATCGTATGAAATTTCTGTCCATTTCTGTCAGTTAAAACTGAGATATTTCGCATAATTTGCTGTTGTGTTTGTGCTAAAGTAAGCTGTACAGTCAATGTACTCAATGGAAAACAAACCAAATTGCAAATCGAGGATAATATAAAGCAGATAAATGACTTTATGATTAATTCATGAGAATTTAAAAGGTTTAATCTAAACTTTAATATTAAAAGTGGAATATGCAATTCAAATTCAGTCCATTTACTTTTAAATTCAGCAATTATTAGCTCAGTCAGTTCTTTGTTTGCACTGAATAAAGTTTGACGCTCACATCGAGCCCTGGTTGGACCGATCAACACATTTCCTGCGCACACTTTGTGCACATTTGTGTTTGCTTCATTTAAATCTGGCACATTCTAACTATCCAAACATGCCAAGTAGCTAAATATCAACAATCTTTCCCCAGACTCACAAACTCCGTCTCTAAGCATCCAGCTTGTCACTCAGTGAAACATTCTGGCAGTTCAGTTCATGAGTTTCACATAATGACATCTTCAGTTGTTCTCACGTTTGATCAGTTGTCAGTTAACTCCGAGCTCGAAGCTCTTCAGTGTCAAAGGCAGCGTTTTTTTTTTTCTTTTTTTTTTTTTTTTTTCGTTTTAAATGTTATCGTCAGCCGTAGCGGTTGTGCATGACAAATGGGTAATAAATTGCGTGGTGTTGGTTTGCTGGTGGTGAGCAATTGTCTGCGTTGTGGGAGGGAGGAGATGCCATGTCAGCAGAGCAGACAGTATCAGAGAGCAGACTGTGATGGAGGCTACAAGCACAACACTCGCAATCTTTCAAACGGAGCGCATTCGGTTTCTGCTCTGCCCCGACATCTTGTAGTGAAGTTCTGCTTCTTTCTTTTTTTTTCTCCCCCCCGATAAAAGACGGAATCTGAGAGAGTCAACAAACAAGGACAGCTCTGGTGCTGCTTTTCAGTTTGGGGCTCTTGAACTGAGACAGAGCCACGAGGAGCTTTGCATTATTCAGCAGTCGCATCTTTGACTCATAGGCCCTTCATGTGACGGCGGCCAGGCCAGTGCCAGGTAATTATAACAATAAATTCATATTTGCAAACCAAATGTGGGACAGAGAGAGGCTGGTGGGAACCGGCCCCGAGTTCCCTGCAACTAAACGAAACCTGCCTCATCCCTCCTCATTCAGCGCCTTATCTCCTGGTATCCACACCGACACTCAACACAACCTATTTTGGAGGCGTCACGGCGGCTTAATGCGCAATTTCTGCCCTAAAAATGGCAGCTTTGTAGTTGTTTAGACACCTCCAAGGCAACGGGTTCTTCGGTGCATGACATCTTCCCAAAGCAGCTCTGACTCAGAGAGCAAAATGTCAAGACAAAGGTTATCGGGCTTCTTCATTACTGCCACAGCGAGACAAACCTCAGGAGAGCGTCGCTTTCCCCCCCCACCCTCGTACAACACGTGACGTCTTCCGCTGACCTCCACGGGTCTGGATGCGAGGCTTCGTTTACAGCCTCGGGTGTCCCTATCTTGTCAGCTTCCCTCAAACCAGCTCTAATCTGGATACTGTCAGCCCTCTGAGACAAGACCGCGCTGCACAAAGTGTTCATCTCTGCAAGAAATTTTTATCTGCTATTGATTGTTGCCTCGCTTTCAGCAAGGTTAAATGACTTAATTTCCTTCTAAATGTACCGTTTCTAGTGGGAAAATATTTACCACGGTCTCACATTTGGACTAAAACGACACATATGAAGGCTCGGTTCTGCTGCACATTACTGGATTTTATTTCTATTTTTTTGCAGTGTGCATGTTGCCCTTCAGCTGCTGGGGTCCTTGGTGTAGTACTGTATGATAACTCAGCCCAGAGGAGTGGAAAAAAAACATGCACAGATTTCATTCAAGCACCCTCTGCATTCTTGACAAAAGTCTTTATGTGGATTTTAATCAACCATCTGATAACCCGGGCTGATACGCACACCTCTGCTCTGTCTGTACACCGGACAGGGACGTCTCATCCCCACTAATTGTGCCGTGGAAAGTCCCGAGCCCCCCTCACCAGTCCCCGTCTTGCAAACACAAATTGCCGGAAAGATGTGCGAGCGAGATGCACAAAAAAGGAAAATCCGAGAGAGTGCGGATGCATTACGGCTCCCTCAGAGTGCTCTCTCCATTACTGTATTCGTAACCACAATGGTTCATTACCACTGTAAGTAAATAATAATAGAGGTGGCCTTTAAAGTGAGAGGGTTGAAACAAGAGGACGGTTCCTCGGCTGCGATCTGCTTACATGGTGCGGCTCCAGTTCTATCATAATCTATTTGTCAAATCAGCCCCTTTAAGTAGGAGTGCTCACATATTCTTCACGACAGCGTAACAAATTTTCCTCTAAAAATACACTCGCAAGGGCACGCTGCTCGGATGCAAAAAAATGTGTGTCAAGTGTGAAGGAACAAATTACATCTGTAGTATGATTTGCCGCGCTATTCTTGTTATTTCCAGTGATGAGAGAGGATCTGTCACCTATTCTGGGACCCAGACTGAATTTCGGTGTGATTAAAAGAACTTATTTTCAGTGCGCTTAAGTCGGAGTGACATTTTTTGTCAGCTTTAAAGATAAACAACATCTTCAAAAAAGACATCATGCCTGTTTGCTTACCTTTTGGTGGGAGTAGGTGCCCCAGAGGACATGAGCATTGTGTCGTTCATGTTGTTGGCCACCGGTTTCGGCTGACTAAAAGACAAGATTAGAGGTCTTTAATGCTACACTGCAGAGGCCTGTGGTGCTTGTCATCGGAGGAGGGGGGGAAGGAGGAGAGGGCATTTGCATTTTATTAATAATCATGAATCAGCGATCCTGACTTTCAATTTAATCCTACTGTACCAAGGAGGGCAAGAAAAGGGGAGGCAGGGGGATCATTATGAACTCAAAAACAGAAGAAAAAAAAAAACCACAGGCACCAACATGCTGGACTCAAAATTGTAGTGAAATAATTGACTTTTCCGGGGAAACAGCAATTTAGATGTTTTTTTGGGGGCTATTAGCTTAAACCTAATTAACACGAGCAAGAGCAACAACAGCAGACAAGAAATCTAATTAAACCGGGAGTCTGTGAAAAAACTAGGAAAGGTGACATTGTGGGAGGTAATTTGTGAGAGTAAACAAAGCAATGGGGTCCATCTGGCGGCGGAATCAGCAACCCCCGAAAAAAAACCAGCCCGGGACCACAGAGTCTCATTAACGGATCAAAATATCACGTCTCAGGTGCTCGCGGAAAAATAACAAAACCAATGGCTGGATTTCCATGCCTGTGTAGTCCTCTTTAATCTGCACCCCGTATCTCTCAGCCTTCATTCTACTGTAAGTGACTGTTTTATTTAAAGCTCTCATTATCACATGAAAGGAACAGCAGCTGCGTCTTACTCTGCTTATTTGTGCAATCAGCATTTTTCCTTTTAGTCAAATCAAACTATTTATATCCACAATGTGCAAAATAGTGTTATCAGCATGAGCCACTGAGAGCTCGCTTACTTTTTTTTTTTTCTTTTTCTGGCCAACAAAGTGCAAAACAAAACAGAAAGCAGAGAATTCAAATAATGTACAGCTTCACAAACTAAAGCATTCATGTGCACCGCTCCAGGGGGGATGTTAAGCATGTTCCTTTGTAATTATTCATTGGTTCATGCATTTACATTTCCCCTCAAGAGCAGCCTAACAGAATCAAAAAGACACCAGTAATTCATCACTCTTATTTGTTTTTTTGCTGCTAATTCATGCAATAACAGGAACTACTCAAACCTGCACATGTCACCTTCCAGTCTCTGCAAACACTCCAGAACTAAAAAACCCCTCCATGTGAAAACTGTTTGGAAACGCTCATCACATTACCGGGATCCAGACAGACGGCGAGACACGAGGCGCCTGCACTTACCTCTGTGAGGAGAGAAAGCACCTGCCTGGCTGGCAAAATACATCCAACCGCTGCTGTTGCCAGATGCCTAATCTGCCCTCAACTGAGCGGGCGAGCATCTCAATGTACTACACTGCTGCTGTCTCCAAGGAAACTCGGCGGTCACGTGACTTTATGACGACGTAGATTTTCTCTCTCTCTCTCTCCTCTCCCTCTCTCTCCATTCTGTCTCTGACTCTGTCTTTTTTTTTTTTTTTTCTCCCCCCTCTTCTCTCTTACGCTAGAAATTAGGGAAATGCCATTTGCTCAAAGCACCTCAATTGCAATCTCTAAGAAAAAAATAAAAAAATAAATAAATCTCCTCTCATCCCGTCTGCAGGAAAGCGTGTAACAAACTGGCCTCTACTATAATTGCATTTGCATATCTTAACTCTTCCCCCCCTTTACCTTCAGCGAGTTACATAAGTGAAAGCTCTTCACAGCTCGCCTTCTATAAATAATCATCAGGCCTTTTGGAGAACTCTTGTGGAACAGTGGGGCGCAAGATGAAATGCAAAAAAAAAAATAAAGGGGGGCTTTCTTCTTATGTAAAGGCATCATTGTGTGTTTTATTCCTCCTCTAAACACATCCTTCACGTCGCTGCCTGCAGCCCCGTGGGTCACCGAACGCTGATTCAGGACACGCAGTCCAGACGTTTAGCCGGTGCCTCAGAGGTCAAACGGGGAGCGAATTGACACAACATTTAGGCGCTAAGAGATCAAAGTCTGCAATGCGCTAAGCCTCGTGTTACCTGCGTGCGGCGAATGACAATCGTTCCTTGTGCTCGGCAGCTGGCAGGGTTACAGGGTGTGGGGGGGGAAATTAAGTCTAGTGGCGCCTCACGCGTTCACCTTATTTCTGACGAGGCACGGCTGCCTTCAATCGCCCTCAGTCGGCTAAAAATAATAACACCAAGCATCCTCTCCTCTCCTGCTGGTGCTCCTGTTCCCCCCACCCCACGAGGCCGTCAGTACTTTGGCCATCAAAAAGAGAAAAAAAAGCCCCAATGGATCAGGCTCACAGAAAAGTGAATTACATGGCCGTTCTCTCCATTTTAATGACATTGATGGAATTTGCATTGACCTGGAGACTGAAAAAAAAAAAAGGAGAGCAAAACAGAAGGAGGCATTTTAAAATGTTAATGGATTTCTAGGGATTACATAGAGAGTGGAAAATTGCTAAATATTAAACTGAGAATTTGAAGTGTGTGTTCCGCATTAATGCAAAAGATGCCTATTTTTCGACTCCCAGTCTATTTTGGTGCTTAAAGTCTTTCGGCGGAAGCGGTGCTAAGTCTGAAAGGTAAGAAGCCGTATCCTAGATTTAAAGTTTTTCCGAGACAGACAGTGCATCCCCAAACCTATAACTCCTCCAAAACACAAATCCCCAAGAATCTCGCTGACACTTTGAGTGGAAGAGGGAAAAAAAACCTCACAGATCAGCTCACTGTTAGTCGACGCTTTCGGATGCCAGTAAATATTTCAAAACAGTATCAGAATAGCTGCACTTTGTCTGAAGACGGTATGAGTGTTTGGACAACTGGGAGACTCATGTCCGTTCGATTTGGCCGTTTTGATCAAACCTGACGCTTTACCCCGATTCTGCCATTATTACTCACTGGCAGAGGCTTCGCCGGGCCTCGGACGCCCACATACACACACCTGAGAGAGAGACGGCGCTGATGGATGTCTCCCGGTTTACAACATGAAATAACACCTCTTCGCTGATAACATTCATCAGGATTGACAAGTAGCTGGCTGCACTAGTTTTAGAATACCAACAGTGCATTTCTCTCACTCTTATATGGCACCGATAAAAAATGAAGACAGTGTGGAATAAAAACTGGAGCCTTGGCAGTTTTCCTGTGACTAATTATCTGAGGGATCCAGTTTGAGGGGAAGATTTCTGTGGCCCACGGGGGTGAAATGGGAAGAGTATGCTGATAATTACTGCATTCAGTCATAATTTCTTTTAAATTGACCATTAACAAATGGGAATTATTCCATTAGCGCCAGTTCTTCTTACTCGTTGCTCGAGGCTACGAAGAGTGTGGAAGATTTGCAGTTGGCATGTTGGATTAAAAGGAATATCTCAACTTCTAAGGAATTTCATTAGTCTCTGTGCCACAGCCAAGGAAATGATCCAGCATGTAAGACTTCGTAGCTTTTACGCTTCTTTTTTTTCTTTGTATGTATTATTAAAGATGGGAGCATGAGATTTTAAACCAATACACGTTTTGACAAATTCAGCAAATAAGTCCTCGTGCATGCTGGGAATGGGGAAGGAAGCTGAGGGAGCAAGAGAGATTTTAACCCTCTGAACCCCAAAACCTGCCACCTTTAAACAAAAAAAATCACCAAAATTGCATCATTTATCAGAGCCAGAAACTTCAAACTTCAACTTTCTCATCATGGTCCTTAACTAATCATGTGTTTTTTAACTCTACACATCTTTTTTTTTAAATTGCCAAAACAAAAACTCTTTACACTAAACAGAATCTCTTAAAATCAAAAAAATTCGACACTTTTTGGCACAATCCTGACGCTATTCGTAGCTCAACTGCAACCAACAGTGACTTACTCTGTGAATATTTGGCCTAACTGCAGGCTGTGTTTACTCAGGAGACAAGAATGCAAACAAATTAAACGTTAAATGTTGGTAAAATATCTTTAGTATGTAGAGCCAACATTTTTGTCCAGTTTTTGAATTTCCTTTCTTGGATAAATAAAGTATTTTTCATTTCATTCATTTCATTTCATTTTGGTAACACCTGTGGCCATGTGGAAAAATGTTGTACATGTTTTTTTCAGTTTTTGTAAAATAAATAATAAAAGAAATTCAACTTTCATTTATTCTTTTTTCTGTGATTTTTAGCGTCTATGAGTTTTTTATTACAGTGAAAATGCAACAGGTGAAAAAAAACGCTTGAAAACTGCTTGGTGTTCAAAGCTAAATCTGGCACATGCTAGCGAGCTAAATATGCTAACTAGCTAAATATCAACAATCTTTCTTAACAACCACAGACTCCACCTTTAAACGTCTGGTATACAACATTCAAATTAGTATCCTCAAGAGGTGCTAGTAAGCAGATTTAGTACTTTAAGATGAAAAAAAAATTACCTCGTTTTAAGTGGTTGTGCTAACACAAGCTAGGTCTCATAGCTGCAGCTTCAGGTTTAATGGAAAGACACGAGAGTAGTATTGATCTACTCATAACCACAAACTGTCATTTTCATATTACACAAACAATATATAACATGCTAAGGCATTTTAGAGGTGCTTTTAGGTGGATTTT
>NW_007580443.1:15621-21950 GCF_000690725.1 Stegastes partitus | reverse complement strand
ACAGGCTGCTCCTCCCCAGGCGCAAAACCAACAGGACCAAAAACTCCTTTGTTCCCCGAGCCATCAAACTGTTCAACTCTGAGCTCGGGGGGAGGGGGAGGAGCAGCAAGCGGGGAGAGGTGGGGAGTGAGGGGTGAGGAATGAGGACATTGGGGTGAGATAGAGCATCACGCTCTATCACCAGACTGTGTGGAATATTTAGGCACTTTGGCAATTTTGTTACTGTATCCATTGTTATTATTGTTATTCTTCTTCTCATTATTATTACTATTATTGCTAATGTTGTGTTGGTGTTGGTGTTGCTGGTGCAGCAATTTCCCTGAGGTTTCCACCAAGGGGATCAATGAAGTTCTATTCTATTCTATTAGATTTTTTAAATCACAAATCCATCTCAACTCTTACCAAAGACGAGGAAAATCAAAGTCAGTTTGTGATCCATTTCTGATTTCACTGCAAATAGGAAACACAAAACAAGAACACTGTTAAAGTCCTCGACCCCAAAACAAATTCTTTTTACATGCAGCACAAAAGCACCAAGCATGGCCACGAACACACTAAGCTACACAACTTTTCAACATTGTAAGTCATGGTACAAACCAACATGATAGATCATTAATAGCACAGCATATGTAATGTGCTATGGCTCAATGTACATATTTATTTCTGGTCAATACAAGGAATAGACATTTCAGCAGTTTGCAGATTTTACATACACGACTTTCAAACATCTCTTGTACCAACAGTGCAGCTCTTCTGTATTCATTTTTTTCTTTTGAAAATGCATAAAACCAATAAAACTGAAAATCCTTTTTTAAGGAAACCTAGTGAGGTGACAGGACATTAATGTGAATAATTTCAGTGCTTTATATTGTCCTGCAGCAAAGCTTTACTGTAACAGCAATAGGAGTGTTAATAGAAGATTTACTCACAGGTTCAAAATCCAGTATTTGACCTCAGCAGCAAATCCAGAATCCCTGATACCTGGCAGTGTTTAAAGGGTGTTTGAGAAGCATCAAGCACTGTGCTGTACTTTATAGTTGACTTATTTAAATATACAAAAAGGAGTCTGGCAGAGGTCACCTTGACTGACACCTGATACAAAAGTGTGAAGTGCTGTAACCTGCACCACATTTTTTCAATTCTTGTAATATGTAGAATTTGAATGAATGCATAAGCTTTCAGAATTAAAATATGTATTATGTATGTAGTAACTGTAAACACTAAAACACCACATATCAAAATGGAGGTATCACAGATCTCCAAAACTTGTAAATTTGCTTCTTGAAATCTTTTCATGCGTCTTTTATAAACTGTAAATTCTAACTGAGCAAACTGCCATCGATTATATATATTCGTGTAGATTTGTACAAATGTGCTGATTAGATTTGGAGCTTTCTTTTGCGGCAATTAAAATAGATTTTCAAAATATTCATGGAAAAAATGATTAGACCACCCTTGTTTCCCTCAGCTTCTTGTTCATTTTAATGTCTGGTACCATTAAAGATATATTACCTGAAGAATACAATGAATACAACAGAAAATGCAGCTAATTACATAACACCATCCATCCATCCATCCACCCACCCATTTTCTTCCACTTACCTGAGGTCGGGCGGACTCAGACTTCTCACCCTGAGATCCTGTCTATGAAGTCCACAAACAGGATCGGGAACAAGGGGTAGCCATGGCGGAGTCCAACACCTGCTAGGAACGTGTCCGACTTATTGCCAAGAACGCGGACACAACTCACACTTTGGTTGTAAAGGGACCAAATGGCTTGTTACAGCGAGCCTGGGCCTGAAGCCATAGGCCTTCTTCAGATGATATTGAATTATATTATATTGAATTTCCCTTCTGGGATGAATAAAGTATTTTTCATTTCATTCATTCATTTTCATTCAGATCCACACAGCACATGTGGACTGACTTCCCATGCCCCCCTCAGCAGCTCCACAAGGGTAAAGAGCTGGTCCACTGTTCTACGACCAGGATGGAAACCGCATTGCTCCTCCTGAATCTGAGGTTCGACAATTGGTCGGAGCCTCCTTTCCAGCACCCTAGAGTAAACTTTCTCAGGGAGGCTGAGAAGTGCGATGCCCCGGTAATTGGAGAACACACTCTCCGGTCCCCCTTTTTGAAAATGGGAAGCACCACCCCGGTCTGCCACTCCACAGGCACCGTACATGACGCCCACATGACACTGAACAGACGTGTCAGCCATGACAGTCCGACAATGTTCAGAGCCTTCAGCATCTTGGGGGAATCTTGTCCACACCTGATGCTTTGCCTCTACCATGGATATGGACGCAGAAACCTCAGAGTCTTCAGGCTCTGCCCCCTTGGCAGAGGACGTGTTTATAAGGTTCAGGAGCTCCTCAAAATGCTCTTTTCACTGCTCAACAAGAACCCCACTCTGGGTCAGCAGTTTTCCTTCCCAGCTGTACACAGCCTGGGCGAATCCCTGCCTCCCCTTTCTGAGGTGTCGGACGGTTTTCCAGAACTTCGAGGCCAACCAAAGTCCTTCTCCACAGCCTCCCTGAACTCCTCCCACACCTGAGTTTTAGCACACAACCACTGCAGCTGCAGCCGTTTTGGCCAGCCGGGACCTGCCTGCTGTTTCAAGAGACCCCCGAGCCAGCAAGGCCTGAAAGGTCTCCTTCTACAGCCTGACGGCTTCCCTCACTGCTGGTGTCCACCAGTGGGTTTTGGGGTTGCTGCCATGACAAGCCCCAGTGATCTTCGGGCCACAGCTCCTGACGGCCGCTTCTGCAATGGAGGCTTTGAACATGGCCCACTCTGACTCCATGTCCCCAACCTCCCCCAGGATGCAGGAGAAACTCTTCTGGAGGTGGGAATTGAAACCCCCCCCCGGACACAGGCCTCCGCCAGACGTTCCCAGTTCACCCTCACTACCCATTTGGGTTTATCAGCCTGACTGTATCTTGCCGGTAACGCTCCACCTCCTGCACCAGCTCAGGCTCCTTCCCTGCCAGTGAGGTGACGTTCCACCTCACTACGACCAGTCTACGCCACCAGGGGGTGGTGCAGCCAGACGCCCGCACCTGCCTACTGCCTGGTTGGCAAAACACCCGAACCCGATTTGCTGCCCCATGGGTGGTGGGCCCTCTGGGCGGCCATTTTAACCTATTTATCAAATTGATTTATGCTGCTGGCATTGTCCTCCCTCCTTATTATAAGAGTAGCATGGAGGACTTTGGGACCACTGTCCACATCATACATCTCCTCACACTGACTCTTTCCCCCCTCTGATTATGTTGAGTCTTCTCTGCTGGTTATCTGTACCTTATCCACCAACACATGAAACATGAATCAAGACATTAATGTCTCCAAGTTCCTGAAGTGAGCACTCATCAAAAGCTCTTCATGCCACAATCAATGCAAAGATAAAGATAAACTTTATTGATCCCACAGTGGGGAAAGTTCAGTCTGTGCAGGAAGCTTCCCTGTTTCCTTGTAACTTGCGAGGTATCACCAATGTATATCTTTCTTACAAAGATAGCAGGAAATCCTCAGCTGAGGAGTTTAAATAACACAGAGTGCAGTCAAAAGCAGACTATGATATGATGATAGTGAGACCAAGGTTGTAGTTTTTTGTGATAAATTCACTACATGGAAAGATGAAAAGGAAATTTGCTACAACAATAAAAAGTGTTAGCAATCTACCATTTACATTACATTCATAGAGAGGTTTTGTCCTGTTTTTATAGGTTTTTACTTGTTTAACAATCTGAATGAATGTTTTGAGAGAGAGGAAATAAACACATGGTAAATGGTAAATGGCCTGCACTTAAAAAGCGCCTTTTTCTACCTTAGCGGTACTCAAGGCGCTTTGCAATGTGTTTCGCATTCACCCATTCACACACACATTCACACCCCAATGGTGACAGAGCTGCCATGCAAGGCGCTAATCTGCCATTGGGAGCAGCTTGGGGTTCAGTGTCTTGCCCAAGGACACTTCGACATGTGGGGTGGACCGGGGATCGAACCGCCAACCTTGCATCAGTGGACAACCTGCTCTACCACCTGAGCCAGATGACATAAGAAGAGATGGTTGTCAATGTGTATCCAGCAAGTTTACTTTATTGAGTCAACATTAAAGCCATGAACTCCAGCTTAAGTGTGTCATTTTGTGATGCTATAGATACCTGTAATACAGTGTTTACAGTGAGCATAATTGCCAGAGTCAGTTAACACCAAAGACTAAGCAATACACAGTGACGTAACGTGAATAAATATAATAATAAGAAACTAATGTATCAGAAGTGACAACTGCCTCCATATATAAAGACTTCTGTGAGTGTCTATACCATGTACATCTATGTGTGATTAAATCATCTTGTTTAATTGTGGTCATCTGAGTTTAGAACAGAGGTTAAGATATTTCTCTATTTAGTCATTCTGTAGATTCTTATGTAACTTTCCCCACAGAGTGCTTGCATATAAAACATGAGACTGTTTCTGAAGTCCCTGGACATTTTCTGAGCTGCTTGCTTCCCAAATGCTGCGGTGATGTACAGGCACATTTCTGACCAAGCTAGTTAGTGATGCTTGGTGTGGTCAGATGTGAAACAGGCTTTTCAACCAAAGAGGGCAGCAGAACGCATTGGTTTCCCTTGAAATGTGCAAGATGCTGCATGTAATTCTTCAGGAGAGAACCGTGTCATCGGGTTTGCTGCAGTTTTCCAAAAGCAACACTTGACTTTGCACTTAGTCAAGCTTAATTAAGGCTTCATATATTTTCCTGTGAGCTGTCAAATGCAATATACAACAAAAGTGACTGGATCAATGTGTTCAGGAGCCTCTGGGAAAAACGTTGTTATGGGCTCCCACTGAGTCCCCACTGAACACTGTCTGAATATGTACCCTGCTGCTACCAAGCTGAGTGCTAAAGCTTACACTGTTATTTTATAATTTCTTATTAAATGCAGTTTTGTATGTGGAATGTGCTCCACATGATGTCAACAAAGCTACAGTCTCTAAAAATACACAGCTCCTGATAATTCACTAACATACTACAGCCAACGATATCTGTTGTTGTAGTTAAAGCACAGTGAATAATGCATATCTCTGAGTGAAATGTTTTCTAACCACATCTTTGTAAGTGTTATCAAAAACCTGAGTGAACAAAGTGAATATTGAAATATATAAAACCATGACTGCACTAGAAAAGCAGCCATTACAGCATAAATCCACTTCAGAACAACTTCAATCAGCTGGACTGTGGTTCTAGACTCGGTCCAGTGGTTGTAAAATGTCTGCCAGTTATAGTTTTGATGCAAAATGAATTTCAAATATCAAATCCAAATGTTTTTTTTCCTGAGGTTATTGAGACAAATCAGTTTTGAGGAGCTTGGATAGTTTTCTTCCAGTTGTTTATTGACGAGTTTGTAGAATTGAGTTATTAGGTGAACAACAAGTTTTCTTCAAGAGTAATAAAGTCAGTTTAAATTGGAATCATTTGAGGGAATGTTGTAGTAGTGCTCTTCTTTCTTTCTTTCTTTCTTTCTTTCTTTCTTTCTTTCTTTCTTTCTTTCTTTCTTTCTTTCTTTCTTTCCACCTAAATCATAATCACCTACCACTAAACTTCTTGTCTTTGTCAGTGTTGTATTCTTCTGCTATTCATTCAAAAGAAGCTTATAAACTGTTGCGTTTAAATAATGTTATGTATATCAGAAGTCCCAGTCTTGACTCTTATCAAAGAAGAGGAAAGTCAGAATCAGTTTGTGATCCATTTCTGATTTCACTGGGAAAAAAAATACAAGAAAAACTATTAGAGATCAAAGAAAATGCTGACCGTTAAACAAGCAATAAAATAAAACTTTCAACTTTAACAGGCAGTTTTGCACCTTGCAGAACATAAATGTATGACTGTCACAGTGCATGACCTCTTGTACCAACCGTTTTTTTTTGTGTAGAAAAGCCAGAACTTTGTCATATCTAAAATTGTTTACAAACCATATAAGCAACAGAACATCAACATAAATGATGTTAGTTCTTTATGTGGGAACACAATATTCTCGCATCTGATCTGACCAGTGTTGTGATGCTGCTCACCCAAACAAGTATAATACTGTATGTTGTTGTGTTATGATTCATGGATCTGTACACGACAAGACAGCAGGTTGTTGCTGTTGAGTTGCTGGAAATGTGGCAGGAGGTTGAAGTGATTTCTCAACCTTTCAGTTGTTGTTCAAGTACAACTTGGAAATACAGAATTACTTGGCAATGGAGCAGATTTCCAAGGTTTCCACAGAGGACGTGCGAGGCAGTCTGAGTTGCAAATATCAAATTTACCTTTGTAAGACAGA
>NW_007580443.1:9075-14976 GCF_000690725.1 Stegastes partitus | reverse complement strand
TGCAAAGCTTTGGTGGACGAGGATTAACTAAATTAAGGGATTTGACTAAGAGGAAGTCTTTGTATTTACATTTGTCACCAATGACCTTCAGTCTTGCACTTACTTGTTTTCTCTACATTGATTCAGTTTGACATTTGATGGCAAACAATTTATGTAATTTAAATTAAATTACTTTAACATTTACATCTTTCAAACAACCTGCTCTTTCTAAAATAAATTTAGCGTTAAAGTTAAATTCGGTAGTAAAATGATAGGATACTTAAGACTTACAGAAAACAATATTTTCATTTATCACACTAATTAAATGCGACATGTACTATCTGGTATATACATTCAAATCTTTAAATGCTATTCAAAATAAAACAACAATTATGTCTCAGTCTTGACTTAAGTTTACTGCACTGTCACTGCTTCAGCTATAACTTTTAAAACAACACAGCGTCAGTCTTCTTTATCTTTGTCGTCCTCGTTTCTGGGCTGAATCTTCAATCAGTCCATCCCTGGTTCCTCATCATTGCATTCACCTGATTAAGGAGAATAACCATTAGAAGCTGTGAAATATGCTGCATAGTAGCTAGCTATAGTTTGATAATTGCAGCTTAATTCTGTTCTATGACTCTTTTACAGTAAAGAAAGTGTTCTTCAGGCACTGTTAAGCATGTCAAGCAGAATAAACGCAGACATCTGGGGCTGCATCTAGATTGTGTTATTCTCTGATGGATTGTTGGACAATGTTAAGACAGATTGTCCTTGTATACAACGTGACATGACATGAGATGACATGATGTGTCAGCCTGGGCAGGACAAATGCATGCTCAAATGGGCTTTGAATGCTTATGCAGAATCATTACGCAATCTAACGGATATTCAGCCAGCGAGATATTTACATCAGATTAATATAATAATGCAGCATTGGAGACACCTCTTTTTGCACATTCAAGAAAAGCTTCAGGAAGGATCGGGGAAACTATTTAAACTGAAAGTTTTACATAAAAACTAAGTAGGCGGATTCTGTACAAGTTGGAGACAAAGAAAAAATTAGGGAGGGAATGAACTTATATTCATGTACATTTATCAGACTAACAACACAGCAACAACTACAAACTATGACACAACAATAACACACGTTAAACCAAAACAACAAGAAAAGAAAAGAAAAGAACGCTGTGACTGTGAGTGAGGGGAAATGGGTTGGATGAGAACCACAGCATTGCAACGGTCAATATTATGGTGCAATACGGTGTTCTGTTCTGAGAGAAAGGGACTAATAGGCAATACCTGAAAGCAGACGCTAATTTGCTGGTAGGTTAGTTGTACATTTGGAGGAAATTATCTCTGCAAAAAAAAGAGAATTTCATGCGTGCACGCCGTGATGCCGTGGTGGAGCTTCTGCTGATAGATGGTCTGGTCGGCCTGTTGGTGCAGAGTGGAGCCTCTGAGTTGGTCTTGAAGGATGTAGGTCAGACACTTAGGAAGGACTTTTGGGAAGAAGGAATCAGGAAATACTCAAGGAGACCTCTTGGGAAGTAGGACCTAAAATGGTGCTTTCAGGTATGGCCTTTTCAAGGGTAGCTTTGCGTGTCATTGACTTAGGAGGGGGTCTGGCTCAACCTCTGTTGGGGACGGCTGATGTCCACATGTCCCTCACAGAGCTACACTGTCAGATCATTTTTATTAGTTTTCTCATTTCCAAATAGTCCAATGTTGTGACACATCATTTTGATATTTTTTCAGGATCAAGACAACACTAAACACATGCATGACATCAGACACTGATAAACTTATAGCTTGACACATAAACAAGAAAACTAAATGATTTAAGGGGAGAGTCTGACAGATTTATCATAATGAGGTTACTGAAATTGATGTTCATCAGTACCTTTAAATTAGTAAACATAAAGAATGGTTGAATCCAGGATGGTAGAATAATTGTCTGTCGTAATGTGAGTCTGGTGTTCCTTGTGCCACTCTTGGTGGGAGTGGCATCCTCTTGATGCTGTTTTCAAGATTTTGACCCCCATTTACTGCAGGGTCAGAAGATGGTCAGAGAGGGCCTGGCAGCCATTTGCTCCCGTATAGGACTGATAGTGACTGGAGGTTTAAGCCAGTCAGTTGGCTAAGCTTGGCCCAATATGCAAGTGTTCATTGTGGAATCCTGTGAACGTCTGCTTTCTCGTGATCTCCGAGTAACACAAACTTCACACCACCCTGACAGATCCTTTAATGTTACACATCTGGCGGGGTGTGTTGGTGTCCCTGCTCAGTTGATCAGAGATTCAGTCCGACTGAAAATGGATGAAACTTGTGTTGTGTGAGAAAGTGTCAAAGTAAAAACACAAGAGCCGAAGCTCGTAGTTATCAAGAAAATGTTTGTGCTGTTGCGATGTAAAAGTAACTTAAGAAGCCCAGCTTTAGGTATGACATAGAAAAACAGAGCCCAACCTAAATAATAGACAAGCCTAAGTAAAAGTAATTTAGAAAAAGCCCAAGTTCAAAATGATTAAAAATAAGCTGTAGTTGCATTCCAGTGACTTTCTTTTACACAAAAAGTTTTGGAACCAAATGAAAATCAGCATCTAACCAACCATGCATGTGCTCGTCCCAAGGGGTGGCCTTGAGCTTTACTGTCCAGGAAAGGTCAGAGGCCAAATACGTTTAGAACTTACTTTTTGTTCATTTCTTAAACGTACAAATCTAATTGTTCAACATCTACGATGATCACACATCTAGAGTCCCACTGATCATGTGAATAAAATGACTTCAAACACGACATGTTTATTATGAGATAATATGAAAAGGTGTAAACATAAAAGTAAGCTTACAAATTGTAGAATTTTAGGAAACATAAATATAAACTGAAAATATAACCTAGAATACAAACATATACATTTAATAAGAAGAAAAATAGGATTTTAGAATTATGTCTGCTTAGTCTGTGTCTTTTATGGATGTGAGAGAGAGAAGGGGGTGTTGGTGTGCATCTTCCACAAACACTGTAGACGTGAAGTGTTTTTCTTCAATACTGGTCCTGATGACCTGGTATTGTAGATTGAATCCAGATGTTGGGATCATCGCTCTGGTAATGTTGGATTTTCTTAATTTTGGGATTTGAAACTGTTCAGTTCATTCCTGTGTAGAAAGTTCTCTATGTCAGGAGGAGAGAAAGGTCAGGAGGTCACGGTGAAAGATGCAATCTCCTCCTCTCCAAAGGTGTGGTTTTCCCCAGAATTGGCACTTCATGACCCTTATCAGATTCTGGGGGAGGTTGGAGACATCCTGTTGTCTCTAAGAGGGCTGTGAGTGGTCACTGTGCAGTAAACAGCCAATATGCAGATGTTCTGTCTGGGTGAAAGTTTTAAGCTAGCTGTCTTCCCAAATGGTCTCTGACCACATTCCCAGCTGTGAGAAAGACTCTCCGGATTCTCTTTGTGTTGCTTAGGAATGTTCTCCTACTCAGTCTGCCACATTGAAATAATGCACACGACTGACACTATTTAAATCTATTCTTGTGAATGTGAATGGAACACAGTTTGACTGGACAGGAAGCGAATATCAGAGTAAATAGTCAAGGCTGCTTTGACTACTTTTCTTTCTGCCAGGATGATACATGTTTTGTCTGAGTCTGTGTGATATCTGACCGCTGTTGCTGAAATCAGGTTTCCATGGGCTGATGCCTGAAGTTTGATCCAGACAGCCGAACATGAGGTCTTGTTCTGATCTATGAAGTTTCTTATTTTTAAGTACTGATTGAGGTGCCTGGTTTCTGATGCTGATCTGAGATTTGATTTCTATGATCTGTTTCCTGATGTCTGATATTGAGATAGTGTTATTGAGGTCTAGTTCCTGAGCTCTGGTCGTGGAACATATGATCTCTGAGATGTGAAGTCTAAGATGTAGCGGGTGATAACTGAGATCTGATGGCAGAATTCTGATCCTGAGGTCCGAAGATCTGATGTCTGAGGTTTGAGGTCAGCAACAAACTGTCTACATTTTTCTGACAGAACTAGAGAATATGTGAGTGAGTTTTACCTGATCCAGGATCTGGATGTTAACATCTGGATCTGAAAGATCAGCATCAGCCTCCCTAACTCTTTGGACTGGACAGTCCAACAAACACATCACCACAAAGCACAAGACAGACACATTACTGCATTGCATGAAAAAGTATTGAAGGGCTATTTACAGTATTTGGGCTTCTCTTCACCTTCACGGCTCCAGAAATAATTTTTCTTGTCACAGCTCTCATCCTACCAAAGGTGATCTGATCTCCCAGCCGCACAGTGCTGATTGTAATACTTATCTGGCTGACCATTCGCCCAGTTTGTGAAGGAGCTGCTGCTCTTGATGGACCACTCCCATGATACTTGGTACAAACCAATCAACACAAATATATTTGGCAGCAAAACAGGCGACATCTGAGTGTTCTCCTGATCATTCTCAATCATAGCCAGGTCTGTGTGGTGTGTTCTGCAGTAAGCCTGAGCATCCTTGCAGTTCATTGACCTCTGAATTAGAGTATATGTTTTTTCTGACCTGGAGGATTTGTATCGACAGTAGAACAAAAGTAAAGCCAGTGTGAGACTCACAACGGCACCATCGTGATCAATATATCAACAGAAATTGTTTTTATCCTTGAAACAAAAAGCAAGCATTTGTGTCACAGGAAGTATCATCCCACATCTCGTCGCCTGTTGTAAATCCACAGAGCTGATTTCCTGCATAATTATTTGGCTGACCTCAGCACCAGTTCTGGTAACCAGTTCTGCTTGTTTCACCAGTTGCTGACCATCTCCAGGAGTTTGCATCCTCACCCAAACTCCCCATCCAGGAAGTTGGGTCACTTGTCTGTCCAATCTGTGACACTATAGTTTCCAAAACAGGTTTGTTTGAATTATTTGTGTCATCCATGTTGTCAAAGGTGGCCAGATCCGTGTATTTTACTCTGCAGTAATGCTGAGCGTCGGTCCAGCTCATTTTCTTGTTGACATAGTGGTACTCACGAAGGATGGCCTGTGAGTTGGAAGTCAGGCCAAATCTTAAATCAAAGATGGAGTTCACATTTAGCTTCAAAGTATGAAAATGTTTGGCTTGAATGGTTCATCTGAACAATTTCAAAAAGGTTTGTATTTAGTTTTACGGTTCATTTTTAATCTGGATGTATGATCTGTCTGAACTGCAGGACTGATGACTGGATAGGACTCTCTCCCCAACATGATTCCAGCGTTAGACAGTGGGTGTTTGTGTTGGAAATTACCTTTATCTGGGAACATGCTCCTTGCTGCTTTCAAGCTTCTGCTGAGTCCTGCAGCCAACAATCCACTTTGAAACAACTTGATTACCTTTTCCTGTGGTTTTTGTCTTGGTTCATAATTTACTGGAAAGTTTCTAGTTCTAAAGAAACTGAAGAAAACTGTTGTCAGGATCATACGAACCAGTTTTAAATAGCAGTAATTTCAGTTCATTTGTTCAAGCTATTGTCGGCTGTTTGTTCCGATTTGTCTTCTGTATGAATTCACAGTTCACATTATGTCATCAGGACCTAACTTCATGGGATTTAACCTTTTTTTTTTGTATGTTCCACCCTCCTGTGAACTATTGTCTTTTTCAAGATTATGTGTCTCAGCTGTACAATTCAGTGGAAGCTTATAGCCTGGGGAACATTTGAATATGATTTTGTAAATCTTAATTAAATGCTGACTCTTACAAAAAGAAGATGGAAAATCAATGACAAACAATAGAGTTTCCAGTCTGTTTAAATGAAATACAATTGTCTTGAATACTAATTACTGAGACACTTTTGAAGAACATGATTTGAAGAACCGTATTGGAGCTGATGGACAGTTTTTAAACACCAGTTTATAAATCCAACCAAATTAAAGCTTTTTCCATGAAAATATCTCA
>NW_007580443.1:6144-8065 GCF_000690725.1 Stegastes partitus | reverse complement strand
TCTTTACTCAACTCATTAAATTTCATCTCCCTTAAAGCAGTTATTTCAAACATTCTGCTCTTTCTAAACTGAATTATAAATATTCAATAAACAAAAGCTACATTCTGAATTACAATGATATTGTAGGTAAGTCTTTACAGAAACTACATTTTCTGTTCAAACACTATTTAAATACAGCATCTATTTCATGGTCAATCTTTTAATTCTTGAAATGCTATTTAAAATAAAACTACAATTATGGGTTAGTGTTGACTTTCTTTGACTGCACTATTCTCACTTCAGCTGTGACTTATAAAAACAACCCGACGGCAGTCTTCTTCATCTTTGTCCTCCTCTTCTTTTCTGGGCTGATTGTTCCATCACAGCTTGTAACCAGTCAGTGCCTGGTTCCTCATCATTGCATTAATCTGATGAAGGAGAAAAAAACATGAGAAGCTCTTTATACAAAAATCCTTTACAGCAGCAGATTGTAGCTTCATAATTGGGGTGTATTTATGTCTCATCCTAACAGTGATCTTGAGTCCAAGCATATCTACTTATTTATACAGAACCAAAGAGTATGTGAGTGAGTTTTACCTGATCCAGGATCTGGATGTTAACATCTGGATCTGAATGGTCAGATCAGGTCTTCATCTTCACAATCTTCTTCTTCAGGACTGGACACTTCAATGAACACATCACCACAAAGAAAGGACAGAAACATTACTGCATTTCAAGACAAACACTCAAATGTTTTTACAATATTTGTGTTTCTTTTCACCTCTATGGCACAAGAAGGTTCTCTTTTCACTGCAGCCCTCATCATTCCAAAAGTGATCTGATGTCTCAGCCGCACAGTGCTGGTCGTAACGGTTGTTTGGCTCTCCATATGCCCAGCGTCTGAAGGAGCTGCTGCTGTTGTCGGACCACCTCCATGGTTCTCGGTACAAGCCGATCCACACGTTAGTCTTTGACGTGTATGACGCGAGTGACATCACCTGTTTGTCCTCCTGATCATTCTCAATCATAGCCAGGTCAGTGTAGTGTTTTCGGCAGTAAGCCTGAGCATCCTTCCATGTCAGCGTAGTGTCACTTGAAACATATTTTTTCGGACCGGTATGATCTGTAGCTGAAATCGAAGACAAACAAAGCATGTGTGAGAAAGACCACAGCTTTTACTGTGAAGAGATGTTAGTGTTTTAAGACACACATTTCAGCTACTGTATGTAGTATGAGTAGATCATGTTTGACATGGTGTTTCTTTTCATCTCCCTTCCCACAGTGCCACGTGATCCCATAATATATCCCATGAGCTCAATATTCATTTGAAACAGGAAAGTTCAAACTGGCCAAAGTGGAGAATAAAACAGTTCGTTGCATGTAGGAAAAAAGTACATATCAAAACAATGTCATTTTATTCACTATTTCCTGACATCTCTTATGCCTCTGGTTGCAGTGATGGATTGCTGAAATTGTTGAATTCTTTTCTTGTCCTGACAGAATGGGCCATAATCAGTACTTGATGCATCACCATTAGTTGTAACACTGGAACAGAAACAGCTTCATTTGCTGACAGCACTTTGACTCAAGTACACTTGAAGCCAGGACTTTAATTTGTATTGGAGCAATTTTTGTTTTATGATTTTGCTACTTTCCTCTGACCCGACCCAAACACACTGAAAACTTTCAACCACAGAGGGCAGTTATATACAAACACAGTACATGAACATAGATTTCTTTTTTTCTTACCCTGGTAACAAATAGAAGGATATCGATTGTCACAGATGAGGTCATTCCACGTTTGTGATGTCATCACAGCCACACACCACTGATTTCCTCCATAATTATTTGGACTTCCTTTGCCCCAGTTCTGGTAACCACTTCTGTTTCTTTGACCAGTTGCTGACCATCTCCAGGAGTTTGCATCGTTACCCAAAGTTCC
>NW_007580443.1:3071-5394 GCF_000690725.1 Stegastes partitus | reverse complement strand
TAGTCCCAGTCTTAACTCTTACCAAAGAAGAGGAAAGTCAGAATCAGTTTGTGATCCATTTCTGATTTCACTGGAAAAAAAAAAATACAAGAAAAACTATGAGAGATCAAAGAAAATGTTGACCGTTAAAGAAGCACAGCCACTAATGCACTGACCAATGTTTGAACAATAAAACTCATGCCATGATATAATCAACAAGAAAAATCACATTGAAGATGGTTCATAATATATTGTGTTTATTTTGCTGAATCATCATACAGTCATGTTTAGTTTTGCTACGTTTCCAGAGAGACTTTTAAAGACTGGTTTTGTTGATGTAACTTATTTAAAAATAGATTTAAAAACACACAGTTTAGTATTACATCCATCAAAACACAAGTCTTTCAACTTTCTATAAGGAATAAAAGGTTCAACTTTAAGAAGCAGTTTTGCAGCTTGCAGAATATAAAGTATTCAGCGTTTGATCTCTTGAACCAGCTGTGTAGCTCTGCTGGATTCTTTCTACCTTTTCTTAAAGAAGAGCCAGAACATCATCATATCTGAAATTCTTTATGAACTTTCTAAGCGACAGAACATCAGTTGTAATGATTTTAGTTCTTTATATTCTCCTGTAGTGTCGCTGAAACAGCAATAGGAGTGTAATAGAAGATATACTCACAGGTTGGAAATCCAGCGTTTGAACACGTAGCAGCAAATTGCCTCAAGTCAGAATCCCTGATACCTGCCCATGTTTAAAGGACGTCTGTGAAAAGCGTCCAGTTCTGTGCTGTCTTTTATTGTCCACTCATTTAAATATACAAAAGGAGTCTGGTGGTTGTCCACTCATAGCAAGGGTGGCCCTTCAATCTCCTGCATGTCTAAGTGTCTTTCAGCAAGACTCTGAACCCAACGTTGCTCTTGATGGCAGACAAAGCACCTTGCGTGGCAGCTCTGTCGCCATCCATGTGTGAATGAGTGAATGAGAAACCCATTGTAATGTGCTTTGAGTATCACTAAGGCAGAAACATGCTATTTGATTTGATGACTTCAAATAATGCTGCAGAGTGAAGATAGAAAACTAAAGTAAACAGTCTCTTCCCAAACTGTCACAGTAACGGTAAATACTGCAAAGATTAAATACTGAAATGAAAACTTTAAAACCGGGGGGAATCATAAAACAACTAAACTTTCTGCAGTTTTTACAGAAGAAGAAGCTTCATGGTTATTGTAGAAAATATTTTGTTTGGCATCCTCTTTGCAGCAGCTAATATGGTCACAGTCCAAGACAACAAAAGTTCAAAGGTGATATAAATAAGAAAATATCAATAAAATAAATCCTCTATTAAAAGTGCAAAAGAGTATTTGTTAGAATGAGTCCGTAAACTGTGAGTGTTGTGGTTCCTGCAGGAATCTCTTCACAGGCGTGGGAAAAAAGTTGTGTTTTAGTCTGTTTGTTTGGCTTTCATGAGTCTGCCAGAGGGGAGGCTGGTAAATAGAGAGCGTCCTGGGCGGGCGGGGTCATTCTGGATCTTTGTGGCCCGTCGAAGGCGACAACTCAAGTAGATCTCCTCTCGGTGTGGGAGTGGGGAGCCAATGATCCACTGAGCCGCCTTGATGACCCGCTGAAGTTGTTTCCTCTCCGATGCCGTGCAGCCACCATACCACATAGTACATCCATAGGACAGGACACTCTCTATTGTGTAATGGTAAAAGTTTTTCAGCAGATGTGGAGGGAGTTTTGACCTTTTGACAATGTGGGTAGTGTTCACAGTCCAGCCCAGATCCTCTGAAATATGCAGTCCGAGAAACTTAAAGTTCGTGACCCGCTTCACTTCTTCCCCATTGATGCTCAGGCCTGAGTACAATGTGGTCCTCGACTTATGAAAGTCAATGATGACATCTTTTGTCTTTGTGGTGTTGAGGTTGAGGTGGTTGTTGCTGCACCAGGCCGCCAGTGCTTGGACCTCCTGCCTGTATGGTGCCTCGCTGATGTTGCTGATCAACCCCACGATGGTTGTGTCGTCTCCAGGAGATGGCGTCATTACCCAACGTTCCCATCAGGATTTTGAGTCATTTTTCAGCCCAATCCATGACACTGTGGTTTCCAAAAGAGGTCCATTTGAATTACTGGTGTCATCCATGTCTTCAAAGGTGGCCAGATCACAGTATTTTAATCTGCAATAATGCAGAGCCTCAGTCCAGCTCATTTACAGGTTGACATAGTGCACACAGAGGAAAAAACGGTCTCATTTCTGTACCCAAAGGTACATTTGTCAGAAAAGTACCGTGTAAGGTATGTAAATGGCCCTTAGGTCATCACTGTAGACCTTTAAAGGGACAAAAT
>NW_007580443.1:0-2681 GCF_000690725.1 Stegastes partitus | reverse complement strand
TTTTTTTTTTAATGCTGTTGGCTGTCACCCTCCTGTCATTACTCAGGAAGGCCAGTAGGGGTCAGTGTTCCTTATTCATCCCATAGACTGGTTCATCCACCATTCAGTTGCCGGTCGGACATGAAGGCACTGAGGCAGTGACAATGACCATGAGTTTGAATGCTTTAGCAAGTTTATCCACTGACCGGCTAATTGAAAAACTATTCGAAGCTGGAATACAAATGAGATGAAAAGATGAAGCAAGAAAATTCAGAGGTAAGTAAAAGGAGCTAACGTTTCTCTTCATGCTACTGTTAGCTAGCTAGCTGATAATTTTAATTAGCCTAACTCAGGCTACCGGGAACCTTAGTTAGCTACATGAAGCACTTGATATTTCATTGCTAGACGTTACTCCTGACTATTTCAGTGTAAAAAAAATGTCTTTCAATAAAGTGCCTGTCCAGTCTTGTCATTTTTTATTTTATTTTTGCTGTGTCATTATTCATATTCCGGGCATTTGAGGGTCCCCCCCCCTCCCCTCTTTTAGGGTGCCCGCGTGAGCCCCTACCAACCCGTTTCCCGCGACAGTCCAGTTTTGACTGGTTTGTTCCGGTTAAAACCGCTTTTAGCAGGCCCCATCGAAGTAGCTTGAGTAGTGTTAAAAAATTGATCTAGGCTTACTTTGTCTGTCCTTGTAGCCGCTTTATGGGATGCAGTGTCACCCTGGTAAGTTGAGGACCGCCAGGGCGCATTTTTTTAAAAAAAATCTCTACAGTTGGTCGCATGCAGATGTGTGTTTGTTTGTGTGTGCCACTTTTAGCTCATGGTTTAGCTTCACAAGCTTCCCGGGCTAAGCTGAAGTCTGCCATTTTACAACTGTAGTATAGGGCTGGTCCGAATCGCAATTTCTGGCTCCGGATGTTCGGGCCCAATTATTTACGAATGTCCAAATAGCCGGCTCGGTCGGGATTTTCGCAGTATTTAGCTGCTGCTAGTGCCAGGTTAGCGGTGTTTCCACCGGGGGGTTGTAGCGGCGGGTGAATATTCTGATGTTCGTCTTCTTAATATTTTACAGTTGGGGCAGCGTGACATTATACGTGTGTTGGCGTATTGCTGTGAAATAATTTGGCATGTGGTTGTTTTGTCTCTTAGAAAATGACGTGGATGGAGAAGCTGTTGATTGTGGACTAACCGAAGCCACAATTGGATACCTATTTGATGGTTCCTTTAAAAAGCAAATAAAAGTTCAACAGTTTGTGCGCCAACACAAGGAGGGTGGGACCACTGTTACATTGGAGCCAGTGCCAGTTGAAGACTACCAGAGACAGTGCCAACCTCAGCAATCAACAGATCCAAGGCAAGTGCATTGCCATGAGGCGAAAGAAGCAGTTGTGGTTAACCTCTACATACATCCCTGCTGGGTGGATTATTTATTTATTTGTAGTGGAGTTTGCTTAAAATCCATGAAATTGAACTGTAATTTTAGTTCTTAATGTTTCAATCATAGGGAGGCGTTTCTAAAAGTATGCAAATTTCTGTTATTCATATTCATTAAATGCTGTAGCAGTTTTTCTGTTGGTCATTGTTACCAAACCCACACATTCAAACAGCAGAATGTGAGAGGTTAGCAATCCACCCTTTAAATTACATTCACAGAGATTGTTGGTGCTGTTGGGCATCTGTTTACTAGTTCAACAGTCTGAATAAGTATTTAGAGCGAGAGGAAATAAACACATGACATAAGAAGAGATGGTTGTCAATGTGTATCCAGCAAGTTTACTTTATTGAGTCAACATTAAAGCCATGAACTCCAGCTTAAGCGTGTCATTTTGTTATACTATACATACCTGTCGTAGACAAAAAGTAGATTTACAAGGAAAAATATCAGCAATAAGTTTACAGTGAGCATAACTGCCAGAGTCAAGGAACACCAAGTTTCTGACCTATTAGCCTCTCAAATGCTGCGGTGATGTGCAGGCACATTTCTGACCAAGCTAATTAGTGATGCTTGGTGTGGTCAGACGTGAAACAGGCTTTTCAACCAAAGAGGGCAGCAGAACACTGCTGTTCTCTGTGGTGTTTGGTTCCCCATGAAATGTGCAAGATGTTGCATGTAATTCTTCAGGAGAGAACTGTTTCATCTGGTTTGCTGCAGTTTTCCAAAAGCAACACTTGACTTTGCACTTAGTCAGATATGCAGACGCAAACAGGGAAGATGACAACGTGTTTTATTTTACAGTATGTGATGGACTAGATTTGTTTGGTAAAGTCATGTAGCTACAATAATTAAGGCTCCATCCATGGCACCTGGCACAGGGGTTATTATTGGACATCAGGGTGTTGGTGACAGCTCAGACATTGTCAAGGACATTGTATAATATCAGCCTCTATGGGGGCATCATTATCACTATTATTTTCCCTTGATTGATATTTCTCTGTCTTGCACATCTTTACTCAACTCATTAAATTTCATCTCCCTTAAAGCAGTTATTTCAAACATTCTGCTCTTTCTAAACTGAATTATCAATATTCAATAAACAGAAGCTACATTCTGAATTACAATGATATTGTAGGTAAGTCTTTACAGAAACTACATTTTCTGTTCAAACACTATTTAAATACAGCATCTATTTCATGGTCAATCTTTTAATTCTTGAAATGCTATTTAAAATAAAACTACAATTATGGGTTAGTGTTGACTT
>NW_007580442.1:19284-20735 GCF_000690725.1 Stegastes partitus | reverse complement strand
ACACACACACACAGTCAATTGCTGTTAGTTGAAAGACAAATGAAATATGCTGAGGACTGCATAATGACAGATATTTTTATACTGTTAATGTACAGATTTTACTGCTTTGTTTGCTTACAGATAATAACACTAATAACATCATGTACACATCAGATTTTACAGATAACATATAGTAACATTATAGATCAGCATTACTTTATCTGTTGACATTAAAAAAAACTGTGAACATCAAAAATCTATTAAAAAAAAAAAAAAACATTAATTTGGTCTTTTATAATCTAAGATGATAAAAGTCATTATTTTACAGATACCTGCTGTTAGCTGGGAAACCAGAGATCTATTCAGGACTAGTATGTAAAATTAAAAGCATTAATTTACATGATGATTGTA
The DNA here is from genome assembly GCF_000690725.1 of Stegastes partitus. Taxonomy (NCBI): domain Eukaryota; kingdom Metazoa; phylum Chordata; class Actinopteri; family Pomacentridae; genus Stegastes; species Stegastes partitus. The sequence continues at coordinate 20,345 of NW_007580442.1, read as the reverse complement.
GAAAAAAGGCCAAAATGGTGCTTAATGTTCATAAACAGTCAGACAGGAGTTTGTTCTTTTACAGTTTGAGTTTGACTGAATCTAAATCTGCTGAAAGCTTCACAGCTGTTTGCTGCTATTTGATCGTATTCAGGTGAAGAACTGATGAATGTGAATTAGTCTAAACGACTGTTTTCTAAACTTAAAGACTAAATCTATGAAATCACAACAGAAAGGTGTTAATTATTACTGTCGACCAAAAAAAACAGCCTCGACTGTCACTAGCTTCTACTGGAAAGAGAAATATATTTGTTATTTTGCCATATTTTACAAGTTTTACTGTTTATAAATCTGCAAAAAACATCTATAATTGAAAGACTAATGATTTCTATTAAAGACTGGAAAACGGTAAAAGTGTTTTTAACTCATATTTGAACTGTTTTGTCAAATTACAGAAACTGTCGAGTAGAAATAACGATTAAAAAGTTGTAGTTTACATGTCGACTGTCAGAAAAACTGTAAATAAAACGCACAATTCATTCTGTCAAATGATCGTTTTACTGTTTTTACATTAGCTTCAAATGTCCTTTTNTCATTCTGTCAAATGATCGTTTTACTGTTTTTACATTAGCTTCAAATGTCCTTTTTTAAAAAACAGATATTTACTGTTTGTTCCACAGTTTTCCTGCTTTATAGTATTTCACTGTTTTTAACGTGTTTTTGCCGCCAGAGTTTCACAGTTTCATTGCACTTATTGGTAGTTGGTTGGTTGGTTGGTTGGTCGGTTAGTTAGTTAGTTAGTTAGTTAGTTAGTTAGTTAGTTAGTTGGTTGATTGGTTGGTTAGTTTGTTATGTTGGTTAGTTAGTTAGTTAGTTGGTTGATTGGTTGGTTAGTTAGTTATGTTGGTTGGCTAGTTAGTTAGTTAGTTAGTTAGTTAGTTAGTTAGTTAGTTAGTTGGTTAGTTGGTTGGTTAGTCAGTTTGTTGGTTGGGTAGTCAGTTAGTTAGTTAGTTGGTTAGTTAGTTATGTTGGTTGGTTAGTTGATTAGTTAGTTAGTTAGTTAGTTAGTTAGTTAGTTAGTT
>NW_007580442.1:17612-18795 GCF_000690725.1 Stegastes partitus | reverse complement strand
CACATTCCTGCACATCTTGTCGTCCTCCCCCCGTCTGTCCGGTGAAGACACTACGGGGTTAACGGTGCCTCCTCTTCCTCGTCTTTCCCAGGACGTCTGCCAAGGTTACTGAGCTGAGGGGGGAGAAGGGGGGAGAGCAGCCGACACAAAGGGAGACCGAGGAGGGAGGGAGGGAGAGGCATTCACAATGTATGAGACACCAGAGAGGAGGGAGTCTTAACAGCAGCTGCAGCTCGGAGGCTTTCTGGATGCAGCCTCACATCTCAGCGGATTCCAGTCAGCTGACAGAGGAGGTGAGGAGGGTCCGGGGCGCAGCAGGAAAGGGGGCCGGGCTTCCTCCGCACTGCTCCTCCGCCTGGAAGCACTTTCGCAATGCTAACTTTGCCCGGCGGACTTTGTGCTCAGGCTGCGGCGTCAAGGACTCATTCGTTACGAGGCGGTCGGCGGCGACGGCGGCGGCATGCAGAGCGTCCCGGAGGAGTGGAGGGAGGATGGGAGGACGGGGGAGACGGCGGACGGGACGACGACGAGTAGGAGGAGGGGGGAGCCGGAGGAGAAGGGTGGAGGAGCCGCGGCTGAGGAGACCCTGATGATGGAGCTGAGCAGGCTGGTGCAGAAGACGGTGAAGGAGAGCAGCTGGTGGGAGCGGAGGGGAGTGGACTGCAGCATCCTGGCTGCAGCCTTCGTCGGCCTGCCGCCCGGTGAGACGCAACTTCAGCCAAAGTCCAGAGTTTCACTGATAGACGAGCTTTTATTCAGGACGGAGGTCCAGTCCTGCAGACATGTCTCCATTCATTCATCAGTTAACAACACAGCAGCTGCTTCATGATCACTTTATGTCTGTTGTTGTTGTTGTTGTTTGTCTTTCTGTTGTTAGTTTGTCTCCTTGTGGTCGTTGTCATGTCTTTGTGTGTCTCTTGGTGGTTGTTTTGTGTCTGTTATTGTATGTTGTGGATTTGTTGTTCTTTTGAGCTTGTTTTTATTTAATTTGTTGGTTTTGTGTGTCTCTCTGCAGTCATGTTGTGTCTCTGTGTTCATGTAGTGTGTGTTTGTGGGTGTTTTTTTGTGTACTTTATGGTGTTTTGTGTGTCTTTGCCATCATTTTGAGTCACTTTTGGTCGTTTTGTGTCTCTCTGAGCTTGTTTTTAATGAATTTGTTGGCGTCTCTGTGCTCATTTTGTGT
>NW_007580442.1:13060-16823 GCF_000690725.1 Stegastes partitus | reverse complement strand
TTGAATTTACAGCAAAAAACGTGACCGGTGGCCTCAAACAGAAGCTCAGTGGCTGCGAGGCCCGTTCAGTAATCTCTCTATCCCTGCAACTGATGATTATTTTCATCTTTGATTAGCCTTAATCTTGAATAAAGGCCTCATTTAGTCCATAAATACCAGAGAAGTAATGACTTCAGTCGTCCAACCAGCTGGTACCTTTAGACACCGATGTAAAAAACAATAAACACAAACCCAGAGTTGGTTTATTAGAGGGAGGAACATGTGTTCATGTTGTCTTGTTATCCATCAGTTTAGGCTGAAATGTCAAATGTTTTCTGTTCATAACTTCTTTGCTGATGTCTCGATCAGTCAGACAATCTGCACATCTGTGGGTTTTAGGCTGTTACTCAGACAAACCAAACCTCGTACCTGCCGTTTAATTTATACGTTAATGAAAGAAAAACACGATCAACAAATAAACTAATCAGTCGATGCCGTCCTTGTTGTTTAAGTGAAGCTCCTGCATTTTATTCAACCTGTCAGCATCGCTCACTAGTTTACTGCTTAACTAACTGATCTAAAGTCGTTCTTAGTTCCCAACTTAGACATCGGAGGTTTAATCAGGATTAAAATAATAAAATGTATGTGTTTATCTTGTCCTCAAAATTGTCTTTATTTCAGTAGAATAATTTAGTTAATTTTAATTATTTAAAGTTAAGATCTTACAGATGTTTATAATCTTGAGTCCCACTAGACACCAAATGGATCCTCGACGAGACAAATCACATGTTGTTTTGTTTTTATTTTTTAAATAAAATCCTAACTGGAAGCTAAAACTGAGCAGAACGACAATATTACCCTCATTAATTAGCAAAACTAGAAATATTTGTTCTGCAGTCTGTGGTTGGTCCTGATGGATAAATGAAATATAATCTGCAGTAAATATCAGAGTCTGACTTTATATTGAATATGCAGAGTAGAATATCTGTTACAAGCTTGTCCAGGGTTTTAGCTGCTTTATTGTTATATTTTTATTTGATTAATAAATTGTTCAAACCGTAAAATGGAGGAAAATAAAATTCCTAAAGCCCAAAGTGACGCCTTAAAATGGCATTTTTGTTCAAAATAAATTGTTTTCTTGGTTAATCAGTTGATCGTTTTCTCTGTGCAATACCTGGAAATAATAAAACACGTCACAGCTTTTCAGAAAATATTCGTAATTACAAAAAAAACAACAAAAACACAGGACTCTCGCTTTAATTGTTAATTGAACTTAATGATTTTCTCCAGGAAACAATAAAGCTGCAGTGCAGTTATCAACAATTAAATTAGTCACTAACTATTTGAATAACTGATTAATGAGTTTCGTTTTCTTTAAACTGAATGTCTTTGGATTAAACCGGATGTGTCGTCTTGGGAGACTCTGCAGAACGTTTTATTGACCAAACAGCCGATCGATATGGCGATCGACAGATTATCCAGCAGCGATCATTAGCTGCAGCTTGTGTAAACGAGTTCTTCAGCGTCGGCCCTCCGTCCTGTTTACTCGTTCATGGTCCCATTAAATGTGGGTCACTGCTGGTCAGCCGCTGACCTCAATTAGGGCTGCAGCCTATTGTGACTCGTGTCACTTGATCGTCGGCTGCCACAGCTTTCCTCTGCACCACCGGACACCTGGTTCTCATCCACGCTGTCAGCTGCAGCAACAGATCTTCGCAGCTGCCGGATTAATGAGTTTTAGCTGAAAAACAAACCCTTAAAGTGTGTTGTAGGTGTAGAAATATTGGGCCTTGAGTTGGATTTAGCCGCAGAGGGAAGCTGAGGAGGCGTCCGTCATTGTGTAGCACAGAGCTCGTGACTTATCGCCTCGAAATAGGCTGCTTTGAAATAGGAGGTGCATCATATTAGCACAGTTTTATGGGGTTAGGAAGAGAACGTGTCACCTAAAACCTGCGACCAGAGAGTGTGTGGAGTTGTTAAAGTTTAAAAGTTTGGTGTGTTGTTGGAACGCAGCTGCTACAGATCTGACTTTACATGTGTTTTAATCAGGTTAAAATCTGTGTTAGCAAATGTTTAAAGTGGAATAAATCATCAAATGTACCCTCTGAGCTGTGAACAGTTCAGATAAACGTAAATAAAACAGCACACAGAGATGTCACGGTGTCGGATTAAGTTTCCTTCCTTCACCTGATCTTCCTGAACGTCACGGCGGCTCAGATTAACGTTCATCCGCCAGTACGTTACCATGAGGTCAGCTAAAGTCCACATCAGTACGCTGAAGCATCTCTAAAATGCTGTTGTTGTATTATTCAGTTAATTCTTCAAAAGTAGTCGGCATTTAAAAAAATCTTTATTAATCCTGATTGAGCCAGATTTTGCTCAGAAAACAGAATTACATGAGAATAAGTGCAGCGCCTAAAAGTACATCACTGAAAATAATAATAAAAAAAACATTCTCTATACCAGGACTGACACATAAACATGTGTACGTACAGATATTTTTCATTTTATTTTAATTTTTTTGTACGTTATCTCTGTCTAACGGCGTGTTTTTGCCGTCCGGTACACGTGAGGCCCTCGTATGACAGATGCTGTATAGATAAAGGTGGGCTGGTTCAAGGTTAGAAGACCTTCAGTGTCAAGGTTGCAATGATAAACGGTTGTTTACGGTGATGCTGTGTTGAAGTTCAGTGATTTATCAACCCGTCCATCCACCCTGACCTCCATATCTGCTTCACCCTTGTAGCCACTAGAGGGCGCTGAACAGTGAACTCTGCAGCATGATGAGCTGCTGCACAAATGACAGATGTGATCGTTCCTATGGGAGGACGGTCTCCTTTTTTTGACTCTGTGAATTTAATATTTTATTAGGATTCCAGCAACAGATTTTTTTTTTTAATCAAATAATTCCGTCACCATCCCATAAAATAATCAATTTATGACCTACCTCAACGATATGGCGAGCTTTAGGGTTGTGTAAAAGTACCCCTCAAAGTCTGTCCACAACATTTGGATGAAAAAAAAATCTGCTGTCCACTAAATTATAAAAAAGATTTGCTTTCCAAGTTGTGTCTCAGTATCTGAATCCAGACAATGAGCTAAAAGATGCTAACATGCTCCGTATAGCTGAGGGGGACAAACTGATGATGTTCATCACGACAAGCTGCTGCAATCTGATCCTCTGTGAATGTGAAATATTTATAGAAGTCTTTTGTTATTGCTAAAAAAGAAGCTAATGTTAGCCTGTAGTGCTAATTTACATGCTAGTCTGATGTGGACACACTGGATGCCGATGAGCGATGCCATCACAGCAGAAGGTCATTAAAACAAACATCCAGCTACTTCTAGAAAATATAAGAACATGCACAAGGCTTGTATATAAACTAATCAGATCCTGATAAGTGCAAAAGAAACAAGTATTGTAAAGTAAATGCAGGAAAAGGCTGAGTATCTGTTTCATTGCGTCCTCAGTTTCTCATCCTCTTGCGTTTACCTGTAGAACAGTGATAGTTATTTTCTGCTTTCTGTCTCACAGCCTTCCTGCTGCTTGGCTCCTCCCACTTCCTGTGGTTTTCGGCAGGCGTGCTGCTGATGGGCGTGGCTCACGCCGTCATCACCGTCAAAGGGACTCACCTGGCCAGCCACGGAGCGCTGAGCGAGTCGCAGGCCTGGGCCAAGTTCTGGGCCGTCTTCTTCATCGAGGTGAGATGTGCAGAAATAAACTGGAGATTATATATCTGGAGGGAGTTGTTACAGCATTTTACCCTCGACCTTTACAAGCCTT
>NW_007580442.1:0-12791 GCF_000690725.1 Stegastes partitus | reverse complement strand
GCTGCCACCACCGTGCTTTACGTCATGATGCTGCCACAACCGTGCTTCACATCATGATGCTGCCACCACCGTGCTTTACGTCATGATGCTGCCACAACCGTGCTTCACGTCATGATGCTGCCACCACCGTGCTTCTTCATGATGCTGCCACCACCATGCTTCACATCATGATGCTGCCACCACCGTGCTTATCAGTGGTGACGGTGTGTTTGTGATGATGTGCAGTGTTTGGTCGAGCATGGCGTCTAGCCTGACATACAAAAAGTCACATTTTGGATATTAGATCAACAAACCGTTAATTGTAGAGTTCCCTACGTACTCTTTTCAGTCATAACAAACAATTACATAACTTCTTGCACCGATTGGCTGCAGCTGTGTTGAATTAGGTGAGTCACTCTACTGAGTACTGATGCAATCTCTCATTTTTCTTGTGTCAGTGCCAGAGTGATGCAATCCAGCGTTACTTCAATGAACTGGCATGAAAGTATAACAAATGATTTGATCCTGAAAAGCAAAACATGACGTTTCCAGTATTGTTTTGAAAAACTGGAAACTGCACTGTGAAAATATTGATTATGAAATTTTAAACAGTATTTTTACAATCACATGCTGTAAAACTACAAACACATTATTATTATAACTACACACACAATCATTTTTCATGTTCGCTGTAATTTAACAAAACCAAATGTTGGTAAAACAGCAGTTAACAGTTCAGTTGTTCACCACTTTGCAATACTTAATGTATACATAGGTTGTAGCTGATTTAAATACAGTAAAAATACAGTAATTTTACTGTCAGATGTTGTAAAACAAACAAATTGCCATTTAATAAAAATCCAGAGTTTTGATGTGGACATTAGTCACAGGTTTGGTCTGTTTCTTTACAATTAACATGTAAATTAGTAATGAAATCAAATCACTAAATCTGTAAAATAATTACAACAAATTGCTGAATAAATGACAGTTAAGAGGAGTTTAAGAACACTTTTATGGCGTCTTTTTGAACCAGCCGGTTGTAAACTGCTAAACTAAGTCAGACTCAATGTGCCGATGAGGTTCAATAAAGCAACAAAATCATTTCCTACCAGACTCTGACCTTGTTGACAGAAGTGTTTGAAGCCCAGCAGGTTATTAAAGTTCACTTTGACAAACTGCAGTAACCTGAGCAGCAGGACGATGAACTCCTGAACTCACCTCAGCGGCTCTTTACGAAAACAAACTGTCACACTAACCTCCTGTTCAGACCCGCTGGCGGCTTTTCAAAGCAAACGCAGACGGCGTGCATTACAGTCAGCGCGAGTATTGATTTCCCTGCTTGATTATTGATCGTTCAGGTTTTTGTTGTTCGTCCTCCCAGATCTGCGGTTCGTTCTCGGCTCGGGCCGGCGTTCAAGGTCACATCAAGATGCACCACGCTCACACCAACGTCATCGGCCTGGGCGACTCCAGCGTCTGGAAGGTGCCTTTCCTGCCTCGATCCGTCTACCTGTTCGTCGCCCCGCTGGCCGTCCCCGTCATCACCCCGCTGGTCGCCCTCGGTGAGAAATATTTCAGCGCCGAACGCAATAATCGGCACAAAGTCGAGACACCTTCTGATCCTCCTGGAGCGCCGGTGCGAGCTCGTCTCCGTCGCCTCGGTGTGAGTTTGTCATCTGCTCGTCTGGTTGTTTTTGCAGCTCACCTCAGAGGTCACTCGGCGGTGCTCGTGGCCCGGACTGTCGTCATGGTGACGCTGGGCCTGTATTCGCAGTACTGGCTGCTGATGAACGTCTCCGGCTTCACGTCGCCGCTCAGCGCTCTGCTCTGCATGCTGGTCTGCAGGGCCATGTTCTCGGTGCCGTACATCCACGTCAACATCTTCCAGGTGAGAACGTCTGCAGCTACCGAACGACACCGAATTCACTTAAAAAACGACCACAAAGTTGTTAAAGCGTCTTAAATTATCAGTTGTTTTTTTTTTCTTTTAACCTCAAACAAAATGTCAGTGTCAAAGCCAAATGTGTTCATAAAAACAGTTCAATCAAAGTGCTGTACAGTCAGAATCAGGGAATAAGAATAAATTATGCAGCAAAACAAAAGATGAAGTCACGGTGAAGCTTTACTCGAACTGAATCCCGATGAAAAGAGGCGAGTTTAAAGCAGCGATTCAGAAGTTTTTGAAGTCTGAGCAGGTGAAATGTTCCAGAGATTCACAGCAGCAGCTACAAAGGTTTAGTTGCTTTTGTTTTGGATCACGTTCAGGAGCATCTGTTTGGTCAAAATCGGTGTGAAGATGCAATGATTTGTCATCGACCGTCATCGTAGGAGACAAAAATATTCATACTTCAGCACATTTCAGTCACTCAGATAAAAATCTGTGATGTCGTAAACTTAACTCCTAATCAATCAGGTAACTAACAGAACTAGTATTAAGGGCTGGACCCGAATAGCAGACGATTCGTTCGCTGTGCTAGAATCAGGATATCAAACTTGATCTCCAAATATTCCCCTCCCCCAAAACTATTCAGGATATTTGTCATTTATTGGGCCGAATATCCGGAGAACAGTTAGGGAAACTTCCATCCGTACTTTATTCTGCCCTGGAAGAGATTCTACAACACAAAGTGCTTTAATTCATCTTTGACCAACATTATGCACCAAAATGACACCATTTATTAGAGTTTTTACACGTTTACACTCTATTTAAGCTGCAAGTGTCTCCTCACTTCTCTTACATGTGTTTCTTCTTCATGCGAGGACGGAGGAGAAGTCCTGATGATGATGAATTCTGTTCCATGTGGCTCACAGATGCTGTGTATAAATAAAAATAAAAATATTTAAGGAAATAGAGCCACTGTACATAAATACTGTACAAGTTTGGACAGAGAGCCTGTTGAAGTGTACGTTGGATAAAATGTTATATTTCAGGGTTTTTTTGCACACAAACAGCCAGATACAGACTTTCAGAGATAAGATAAGCTTTATTTAATCCAACAGCAGGCCAGTTTGCAGTGTTATGGCAGCAAAAAGTTAAAGAAAATATCGGACACATGAGTAGAAAAACAGAAATAAAAAAACATAACAGTGATATTGCTCAGATTCCGCTGAATGTGAAAAATATGCAAAATGATGTCACAGAGGGTCATTTTATATCCACAGTAATATTCATGTTGCACAAATTCTGCTGTGAGCAGAATGATAAAAAGCTGCAGAGACGTATCGCCTGTCAAATCAAACCAACACCTGTAGCGTTCATAGAGTACACCTGTGTGTCTCTGCTCCTTGAACAGTTGAGAAATCCTCCATAACGGTGCAGGTTCAGCAGGAGGAGAGAGGACGGAAATAAGTTAGAAGCTTCCTGTTGATGGATCAACCTGTTAAACTCTCTGACGAAGGCTTGACACCAAAACTACGGAAGCCGAGAGCGATCGTTTTCCGCTACTGTTCTTTCTTCGCCATTTTCTCGAGATAACGAGTTAATTTTCTCGTTATCTTGGTGTTTGCCCGCTCGTGCCCGGTCCAGGATGGAATCCCAGGTGTGTGGGACCTCCCACACACCTGGGATTCCATCCTCAGTCACCAGCGGGGGGCCGGAGGACAGACGAGACCGGGCACGAGCGCTTCATTGTAAGTTGTCGTGCCCGGTCCGCTGTTCTCATGACACGTCATGTCGGAGTTCCCGGTCAGCTGTCTATATAAGATACGTCACACCAGGAAGTCCGACAACTTCTGATGAAGGCTGAAGTGACAGCCGGAACTGTCAACGGGATAATTATCTCGTTATCTCGGGAAAACGAGATAATTATCCCGTTATCTCAGGAAAACAGCGTTTAAAAAAATGTGCTGTCATGACCGCCCTGGGCTTCCGTACGAAACGCTGATTCTTCTTTTTTTTTATTTGTACGTGACCTCAAGTGTGAGAAGTTTTTTGTCTGTTTTGACACAAACTGAATCCAGCTCCCACTCCCAACATTTTCCACATACTTCATTTGGATTTCTAGCTTCACTTTCCTCCGAGAGAAATATTTTACGCTTCTCACGGTTTTTTTGCTCGGACGGTCATGAGAACCCGTCGTCATGAGAAGCTCGGCCTGAATGCAGCTTTGTGCGGCTTTGGCAGATCAGAGGAATGAAAAGGAGCAGTTCATGCATGAGTTTCCCAGATGGAGTCGTGCTGCTCATTGTGCATTGTTCTGATCAAAGTGTGTGAAGGTGGATTAGAAAACACGGTTCCTGGAGTGGAGTCCGACGGTGTTTGTTCTCTTTAGGGGGGTCGGACACAGAGATCCGATCTCTCAGGTCTCCTCGTGCTGTTGTTGGCCGACGTTCTGTCTTTTTAAGCTGAGCTCGGAGCTTTGGAGCCGAGGACGACCTTTGATTCTGGTTCACGGCAGGAAACACTTCATAGCGCTGCAGTCTGAGGAGTGGCAGCAGTCTGCTTGTTGTTCTGGAGACGCCGAGTTTTTCTTTTTATTTACAATATTCTGAGTGATTTAATTTGAGATTTAGCAAACTGTTAATCACTACTTTCATTATTTTATTATTTTGTTGTTTATTTGTGTATTATTTCATTGTTTTTTCCCCTCTGGTACATAATTATTTAAACTTTTAATATATTACTTTTATCCATCAGCTATTTCTTTCATATATTTTATTAATATTATTTTTCTTCTTCTTATCATTAGCTAGTTGTTCAGCTGTTTGTCCGTTATACAGATTTTCCTTCATATTATTTACTCATATTTTCATTTATTTCATTGCTTTTTAAATTTTTTTTATTTTTCATTAGGTATTTATTTAATTTATTTTATATTTTCTTTATATATTTGTCTATTTATGTTATTATTTTTTCTTTTTTTTCATACATTAGCAAATTATTTGAATATTTTCCCATTGCTTTAAACTTACTTTTTAAACTTCAGAATTAAAAAAATGAATAAATAAAAATTCTTTATTTGTTTATATCGATTACTTTGAGCTGACTAGTTCCTCTTCTGTTCCTGCACGTTTTATTATAATGTGTGTTTTTAAACTTCTGCACTGGACCGTGCAGCTGGAGGCTTCATGGAAAAATAAATTCACTGAAAACTGTCATCATAATATTTAGACTTTTAATTTTCCCTCAGCACAATTCTGTGGAGGTGTTTTTTTTTAATTAAATATAATTTAGATTTTTCTAATTTGTTGAGCCACTGCAGAGTATTTTCCACACGTCTCAACTCATAAACATGAAACAAACCCTCTGACCAGGGCGTTGTTGTCGTGTCCATCCAACAGAGACTTAACAAACCTCCTTGTGTTTGCAGCACATCGGTCTGCCGATGTTTTCTCCGACGCGCCGTCCGAAGAGGATCTACCAGATGACCCACGGAGTCCTGAACCTTCCTCGTAACCCGCTGCTGGACTGGATGTTCGGACACTCGCTCATCAACTGCCACGTGGAGCATCACCTCTTCCCCTTCCTGTCCGACAACATGTGTCTGAAGGTGAGACTTCCACGAGTTCGGGCCATAAATCGCTTCGTGTCGTCGGTTTCCACATAGTTTCAAGAGCCGCTGGGCGGGAAGGAAAGAATGCAGCAGCCTGATGTCAGTTCAGCTTCTCATGTAAACACCACAGAGCCGCAGATAATGAGTGAATCGTTTATTTATGTCCCACTGCGGTCGTGAAGAGCAGCCAGAATTCCCAGTGGTGTGAAAAAACAGCATTTACTGATTAATAAAGCAAAAAGTGCACTAAGCAAGTGTTTACTACAAACAGACATGAATGTGATCGTATTGATAATAATAGAGTTTATTTGAGTTTTCCAGTTAAATTTTAAATCTTCTGAGCTTTTTAAGAGCTGAAGGTCAGTTATTTAAGAGTCTGACATAAAGCTGGAGTCAGTGTTTGAGGTCAGGTTGTGTTCATTTGTGCCACTTTCTGAGCATTTTTTCTGAAACTGTTTCCTGTAAATATTTCATAATAATAATGAAAGTATGAAAAGACCAACAGGATTTCTCTCCGGTCACTCATCCTCCACGCTCAGGATCTTTGTCCACGTGTTGAGGTCAGCAGCACACTATTATTAAAATTATATATTAGACTGATTGAACTAGTCGTTTATATTCCCAATGGAACGTTTAAATATGTGTGAAATGTGCAGATTAAAAAGTAAACGCATAAAACGGTTAGAAAGGTAACAAACTTTAACTTTTGCTGTTAACTCAGCAGCTTTGGGATGCCAGTAACGTCACTCTGAAAAATACAGCTTAAAAATAAAAAGAGGGTCATATTTTATCAGCTCAGACGCCCCCAAATAATGTGAAATAACATAAAAATGTAGTTATTTTTTGATTTAAAATTGAGTTTCTTGCCTTAATTTTACACGAGCATATTTGTGGGCTTTTATCAAGGAAAGTTTAATAAAAGATGTTTACCTGCGTGAAAACAACATCTGTGTAAAATCTGAGAAAAAGAAAGTATTGATTTACTTGTTGACTGTAAAATACAAGTGGTCAGAACTGTCAATAATGTCTGCATCAAACATCAGTGATTTTACAAACAGAGTGTAAATGTACAGTTTTACAGCTAAATAATGTCCTTATGCTTCTTTATGTATCGTTTTAAAGTAGAATCGCTGTTTTAGATCCACTTTGTTGATTTAGTTTTGTTTTATTTACAGTGTCGCTGAGCTCAGTGAGTTACTTTCATTAGCCTCATTTATGTCCAGGCAGGCATCTATTGAACATTTTATTCCTCCTCTGATGTTATTGCTCTTTTTTATTGTTTTATTATCGTACAGCACCTCCAGTTCTGAGTTGCTATAAAAATACAGTTTCTGCTAATCATCGTGGCACCAGATAACCACCAGCTTCCTCATTTAGACGCTGTTGTTGCTGCCTGTGTTGTTTCCTGAAACCCCGTCAGGCTGGTTAGCTTTTACACCCGCTGTGTGTGTTTCTGTCGTCCAGGTGAAGCCGGTCGTGTCCAAGTACCTGACTGAGAAGCAGCTGCCCTACCAGGAGGACGGCTACCTGTCGAGGCTGCAGCTCTTCTTCGACCGGTACCAGGAGCTGATGGTGTTCGCTCCGCCCATCACGGAGCTGGTCGGCGTCCAGTGACGGAGGAAGAAACTGTGTCGGACTCTGAAGCACAAACGTTTCTTCTGACGCGTCCGGTGTTCAGGTTTGAGCCTCGAACACAAACAAACAGACTCTGAATCAGTGTTTAGTCCAACGTTAGGAGATGAATTAACCACTCGTGACTGATTCTGTAAAGTATTAAAGTAGCTCGATGAATATCCTGCACTGCTAGAGATGATTTAACACAAAGACAAACCAAAAGCTGACTGTGATTGTTGGGAGCTGTGTTGATTGAACTGACCTGGGGTCTGTCTCATGACGCAAATCCAACAGCTGCTTCTGACGGACAAAGATGGTTTAATATTCACCTGCAGCAAGAAAAACCTCAAGGCCTCGCACTGATAAGATGCTGATTTATTCTCTGCAGCTTCAAAAATATATATAAAAAAAGCAGCATACACTGTAAACTATATGAGAAATAACTAAACTAGTGTGCAGATATTTTTTAGGCTTAAATCAATGATTTTAATATGTTAAGTTGCTTTAATTGGTGAAGTGATTTATTACAGATTAAAGGAAAATTATTACAATGAAAAATAGCATAAAATGTATGTTTCTGTGGTTCTACCTTTAAAATGAAAATTTTTATTCAGTCTTTTTATTTTCATTTTTAAAAATTTCGTCTGGTGAACCAAACACGTTGAGCCAAAACAGCAGCAGCACAAAAAAATACTAAAATAAAACTAAAAGCAGAAACAACAACAACAACAACAACAACAACAACAACAACAGCTGAAATAACAACTTAGCACAACACCAATAATAATAATAACATTTTTCACAGAAATCACTGACATAATTAATACTTTTTATTCCGGTTTTTACACGATATTATCTGTAGTTTAACAAAACAGGAAAAATGTGTAAAATAATATAAATTAAAAAAAGAAAAAATCAGTCCTTTATATGCTTAATTTTTCTTTCAAATAACAACAATTGTAACGATGACAACAGCAATAATAACAACAACAACTATAATGATGATTATAAAGAGAAACCCAGAGTGGACACAGTTCATACCAGAGTGCTGCTACAGACGGCTGATGTATTTATTATATCACATTTTATTCTGTTTTGAGGCCTCATCATTTACAGGCTTTATTTCACTCTGCATAACATCCGTACTGTTGTTTCATTTCTCTCTGAAGACATAAAAGCTACTCGTTCTCCAGCTGTTTTTACACCAACGACCTTTAAGCACATTTGGCCTCGTGGTGATTTACTGCATCCTGTGATGTTTGCTGTCGGATTAAGTTTTTATTGGACAGAAAGCGTCTCTGCGGACTTGGAGGTCTTGTACGTGCAGATATAAATAAAAACCAGAATCAAAGCTAAATTGCGCGTCGCAGGAGTTACGATTCTGTCTGTTTTTACAAATTCTGGGTCTAATAAATGTCCTTTTAATGATTTTCAAATTCAAAGAGCAGGTTTTTGGGTTCAGAGGGTTTCTTTGTGTTTCTAGATTCGTTTCGTGTTTGCAGTTTTAACCTGGTGTGTTTTGTCCATCGGGGGCCACCGTAGCAGTCAGGATGTGAGACGGCTGCTGGAAACTTTGTGATATTATAAATGTGACCTTCACCGTTATCAGAAGAACTAGAGAAAAAATAAAAGCCACAAAGAAGAAGAAGAAAAATCTCTGGAGAGGTTCTAATGTGGGCTGAGCTTAACGACTCCGTTTAAATGAACAGTCGACTTAAATTAATAAGTAAACCTCAGTTGATTCCAATTAAATTCAGCATTTTTACAGTAAAACTCTGCTGCAGGATGGAAAAAAACTGATAAAAACACATCAGGATTTAGTCAAAGTGATGGTTGATGGTCCAGAAAACAGAAGCCTGAGTGAAACAAACAGAATAAAAAGCACAACGATCAGTCGTAGTCTCGCCGCCTCATGAGACCGGCCTCGGCTGTCCTGCACTCACACACTTGTTTTCATCAATGCAATTTCCTGAACATCTGTAGCTGCAAACCTTATGGACATGAATGTGTCTCGGTGTGTTTTTATTTTCTGTCTGGGAATAAATTTTAACGTGGATTTAATGATTTCAATCTTGTTTTATTGCCTTTTATTCCGATATATCGATGTATTTATGTAACACCTTTAATATTGGTGGAAAACTCCACTTGTTCCACGTCGATAAACGCATTATTTCACCTTTTTTTGGGGGTGAAATACGATATTTAAAGCAGCATAAATAGATTTTTTTAGCCACTTGGGGGCAGCAGAAGCCATAAACACAGTTACACTTGTGTGTCTGGCCTCGTGGTAAATTTAAGTCAAATATTTACTCTCTTTCTTGCTCTTGTTTTAATTTCCTGGGAATAAAATCTGTCTTTTTAGCTCCTGAATGCTCCACAGTGCCCACCAGGAAGTCACTACCTGCGTTTGTCTGCGTTTTGATGCTCAGAACATTTTGTTCCGTCATTTTTATGAGCGTTTTCTCTCCTAAAACATCCGTCTGCTGCATCTGGAAGCGGTTTGAGGAAACAGTAATGCTGCAGTTTGACCAAAACAAAGAGCTGAAAGAAGCTAAAACGCTCTCTAGAGCTGAAGGGAGAAAAATGACAGCTTTCACATCACAAATAGTCATTTTATCCACGTTTATAGAAACATTGATCAGCGCAGCTTTAAGTTCAGAGTCAATCCAGACAGAATTCAAGAAATATTGACTTTGCTTATTTATTATTTTGGAGCCAAAACTTGAATTGTACGAGTTTATGTTGTTTTCAGACTTCTGCATCTTTGTATTTTCACCCTGAGAGGCCATTTTAAGGCATCAGTGTCTCCAGAAACAAAACTCCCACAGCCATAAAATCTCATGAAGACACAGACAGAATAGTTTGTCATTGATCCAAACGATTGATCGGCTCCTGCAGAAGACAAATTCTTAATTATTGGTCCTTGAAAGTGGAAAAAATTTGCAATGAATGGTGGTGTTGTGGCCTCAATAAGTTCCTATAAGTGTACATATATATGGGTGGATCCATATTTCCTACTAAAAATACAGTCTTTGGTCGACGTTTCACCAACTTTTGAAGCGTCTAACATCAACAGAATTGATCTGTGGCAAGTATGGCAAGATAAGACTCCACTTTGTTTGTTGTATTGACTAGATGTTGATGTGGACTCTGGTAGAACCGGTGTCCATGGGGTCTATTTGTTGTTGTTAGATAAGTCACACGCTGCTCCCAACATACTGTCTTCACGTTGAGATTTAACAACGCATGCGGCTTATTTCTCTCGATGCAGACACTCTGAACAGAGAAGCCGATGATTATTCAACAGACATCACAATAAATCTCACGAAACGCGACGTGACGACGCCGAGAAAAGTGAAGCAGGAGATCAGCGCCGCTCTGAAGGCAGCAGAGGAAAATGCAAAAGAGTCATTATGCGTCGTTTATTTGCATGTCTCTGGTGGTTTTAGTGTCCAGTTCGTGTTGCCTTCTCATCGTAAACCTCTTTGAACGAGTCACGTTTTGTCAGAATGAAAGAAAACTGGAACCTTGTCTCACCAAACCTGCCTCACATTAAATCCTGCTGATGTTAGAGAATCAAAAGTTGGTGAATTTTTAGTAGAAAATTCGGATCTATCCTTATATATGTACACTTAGAGGAACTTTCTGTGGCCCCATACGACTGTTGTTTGAAAATTTTGCACATTTTTTTCCTCATTTTTAAGGGCCAGTGATTAATAATTAGTCCTCTGCTGGATCCATTTGAATATTAAATCTGCTGAGAACTATTCTGTCTGCGTCCTCAACGAATATCACGACTGTAGGAGTTTTATTTCTAGTGATACTGATCCCTGAAGGCCTTCACATGTGAGGTGTTTTTTTGTGGCCTGAAAACATGAAATGCTCGAAATTCTGCGTCAAAACAGCCGAGTTTTGATCCCAAATGACAAATATAGTCAAACCAGATCCCCGAAACGACGCAGCCGGATCTGCTTTCTAGTATTTCTGGTTTTCTGTGACTCAGCGTCGTTTAGATTTCTGCTGCTTCGTCACAAAAACAGATCAGAATACGTTAGCTTGGGCTCAGTGTGTTAAATGTTAAAGAGCATTCTGTTTACACGCTGAAGAGTCCATAAGTTACCACATAGAGTAAACAGACGGTCACTGTTTGCAGCCGTACACTCGTCTCATGATGTCACACAACAGTGCATGGAAACACAAAAACAATGGAGGCAGTTTGATAAAGTTTACAGCTCACGGTGTCGGAGCCAAACTGTGTTTATAGGGGAGGTGCCACCCTCATTAGTTTGTTCTGTTCTTTCTCTGCTGTACACTCAATAGTTTCCTCACATTTTGCCTCTTTTTCTCATAATTTCCCTTCTTCTGATTGCTTTTCTTAGAGCTTTCCCACCAATAGATGAATGTTTTTACTGTTGCAGAGAACGTGACAGACAAATTGCAAAGTTTATTTGACCACTAAGAGCAGTGAGGTCAGATCTGATTGGCTCATGATTCATGTGATGTGTCATGTGACCTCACAAACATGCAACCAAATGTCAGTTCAGTGTTTTTTTTTTTCATTTTTGGGGAAGAACCTTTTGTCCAGATCAGAGTGAATCTGTGGACGCTTGGTGGCAGCTTCTGCTCTCAGGCCCGATCCAGCCCCTGTTTGCATTTTGTTCTGGACTTTCCACTTATTTGCATGTGAGATAGGAAGCAGGTGAGCAGACAAAAGGCTGCAGGAATGACTTCCTCAGTTTCTATCTGGACTGTCTGATCATTCGGAGGAACAATGCAGGCGCTGACTTCATCAGAGGGTGAGTACAAACAGGCGAGATGCTGTTTACTGATTGCAGAACTTGTAAGTTTCAGTTCATGTTTAAACACAGAGCCTGTGAGGGAGTGCAACCCTACACCTCAGTGTTGTGCTCAGCGCCGGAGCTCCACCCTGCGGCTTCGTGTCTGATTGTGTGCGGGGGTGTTGCACTGCTGAAGGGGCGGGAGGCTGAAACTGTGAGCTGACGTCCACAGCATCTAGGTGTGGCTTCGCAGGCTCTTCAGTGGGATCCAGGAACTGCCGGCACTCAGACGCAGCAGCGGTTTGCAGAGGAATCATGGCAGATACAGCAGCAGAGGAAGCAGCTCCCAAATCCAAACAGCTGTGCGGCAGCTGCTCAGGTGAGCTGAGCGGAGTCGACGGAGACAAGGGATGTCCAGAGTGTGTGAAGAAACAGAACGGGGCCCCCGAGGCCCCCGAGGCCCCCGAGGCCCCTGTGATCAGCAGCAAAGAGAAGCAGAACCAGGACCCGAAGGCGGCCGAGGAGACCAAGATCCAAGAAGACCTGAAGGAGTCCGAGGACGACAAGAAGGAGGACGAGGAGCCCAAAGAAGAGGAGGTGAAGGAGGAGCCGCTGGGCCCCGATGATGTGGTGTGCGACTCCTGCATCGAGAGCCCCTGCAGGGCCCAGAAGTCCTGCCTCACCTGCCTGGTGTCGTACTGCGAGGCCCACCTCCGGCCTCACCTGGAGAACCCCAAGTTCCAGAACCACCGTCTGGTGGAGCCGCTGAGGGACATCGAGCGTCGGACCTGCGAGAGCCACAAGTGGCCGCTGGAGCTGTTCTGCTGCGCCGACGGCTGCTGCGTCTGTCAGGACTGCGTGACGGAGGAGCACCGGGGCCACAACACGGTACCGGTGGAGGAGGCCCGGCGCCGCATCGAGGCAAGTG
>NW_007580441.1:36643-37629 GCF_000690725.1 Stegastes partitus | reverse complement strand
ACGGCAGCAGGTTCTGGTCTAGTCCGGCTGAACGGCAGCAGCTTCTGATCTAGTCCGGCTGGACGGCAGCAGGTTCTAATCTAGTCCGGCTGGACGGCAGCAGGTTCTGATCTAGTCCGGCTGAATGGCGGCAGCTTCTGATCTAGTCCGGCTGGACGGCAGCAGGTTTTGATCTAGTCCGGCTGGAAGGCGGTGTTGACAGCGCCGGAGTCTGGTGCTGGGTGGGGAAGCTGAGGGCAGCTCTTCCTCCTGGACTTGGCCAGGACTCGATGTAGGAGGCTGGGCGACCCGTGAGAAGCCGTGGACCCTCCCTGTTCCGCAGACCCCAAGGGTCCATCGAGTCCAACTGACCGCCGAACACTGTTTTTCCTCAGCAGTTTGGGAGTGTTGCGACCGCTGCAAGAAGAACATAAAACCCGAGTCCATCTCATTAAAGTGGGTTTCATTAAAAACTGTTCCGGTCATTTTAATGTCTGTCAACTTAAATTGTCACATTCAGTTTAAAACTCCTTTTAAATTATGTGGAAGACTCGTTGGAACATCTTAATTTTTGTAAAGAATCAGCTTAAAGACTTCTGCCTCTTCTGCCTGTGGTAGACCTGATGGACCTGATATACCTGCTGGACCTGATGGACCTGTTGGACCTGATAGACCTGATGGATCTGCTGGACCTGCTGGACCAGCTGAACCTGATGGACCTGCTGAACCTGATTTACCTGATGGACCTGATGGACCTGCTGAACCTGATTTACCTGCTGGACCTGCTGAACCTGATGGACCTGCTGAACCTGATGGACCTGCTGGACCTGATTTACCTGCTGGACCTGCTGGACCTGTTGGACCTGATGGACCTGATGGACCTGATTTACCTGCTGGACCTGCTGGACCTGTTGGACCTGATGGACCTGATGGACCTGATTTACCTGCTGGACCTGATGGACCTGCTGGACCTGATTTACCTGGTGGACCAGATGGACCTGATTTAC
>NW_007580441.1:33670-36612 GCF_000690725.1 Stegastes partitus | reverse complement strand
CTGTTCTAGAGGATGGCACTGAGCTGTAGCAGAACCTTCTGCTAAATGATCAGGTCTGGAGCCCCGACTCAGTGTTCTGGATCTGTACCTGCAAAACAATCTCTACCCCTCTGACCTCCAGGTGCAGGGAGAGAGTCTGCTGGGCTCTGACCTCCAGGTCCAGGCTCAGTCCAGCTCAGTCCAGCAGCAGGTCCACACAGAGGTCGATTCCATCCAGGGCTGGGACGAGCTCGGCTGCTTCCCGTTAGAGGCTCAGGAGGATGTGTGGTGGAAGCAGTTGTGCCCCATCAATGACCTGCTCTCCCTACAATTTTCTCCTGACAGACAGAACCCCTCCGAGGTCAGAACCAGAACCTGCTCTGTTTGAAATGAAACTGCTCAGATTCAGCAATAATACTCTGTGTAAAAAAAAACAACTTGATGTCGGACCTGCTGTCTCACCTGTGGTGTCGTCAGAGTCAGTCTTATCACAACCTTCATGTGTCCAGCATTAAACCCACCTGTGAGAATGTGAGTTAGAGTTGAGCAGATGTTATGAACCCTCTCAAGGTGTGTGTTGTGTTTCCAGCTGAGCGGTGAGCTGCAAGTTGAGATGTTCGGTGAAACAGATGACCCGGTGAGTCTGACGGAGCAGGCGCAACTCTTCATGGAGCCTTGATTGACGCTCAGCAGCCGGTGAGTTGATTCGCTGTCACAGCTTCAGTGTAAACATGAAATATCAAGACGTTCTGATCAGGTGTTTTTGTCCCAGTTCAATCCCAGTCACGTAATATTTTCTAACTCATACACAGTCCCAGTCTGATAACATTTACCTGCTAATACACTTTAAATACTTTAAATGTACTTAATCCAGTGTATGTCTTCACTGGACACCTGAATACTAAAACCTGCATGTCTGCCTCCAGTCTGTTCCTTAATGTTCTGTAGGTGGAACCTTATGGTAACAGTCCAATAGAACCCTGTGTAAATGTAGAGTTAGAGGGTAGATGTAGAGTCAGAGGGTAGATGTAGGGTTTGAAGGTAGATGTAGTTTACACTACTACTGTTCTCAGGTGTGAATCGCCTGATCTGGTTGTGTTTGGTTTCAGGTGAAGCGCCTTTGAGAAAACGCTGACTCATGCTCAATCAGTCTGCTGAGTCATCCTGCTGGTCATGACTCAGCTCTTTGTTTGCCATTTCATCATTTCACAGCATTTTACTGATTTAACAGAAAACAGCTACACACATTTTATTTATTTATTTCAGCTGTATTTGAGCAAAAATAAAAACAATTTTAAACAGTTTTAAAAAAAAACAAAAAAAAAACACTTTTTAATGTTTGATGTACTTTATATTTATTTACTTTATATCTGTGTAACATTTATTTAACTATTTCATTGTCGACATGTGACTGCTGATATACTCAATGCACTAAATAATTTATTTTTTACTTCACACACTTAAAACTGTTGCTCTTTAAATCAGAGCTGATCAAATTAATTTTTTAAACTACAAATTGAAGAGAAGCTGATGTCAGAATAAAAGTCAAACTTTTTAATGTTGTTTAAGTACTTTTTCTTATTTATTCCATTGGTTTTATTTATTTGTTAGCTGTGTGTCTGTTCAAACATTTTCCATGTATTCATGAACAATTTATTTAAAATGTGGAAAATTCTGAACAACCTCGTTTTGAACAGAGAGACACTTTAAAGTAACGTTTGCACTTTGGGTCAGAGCTGCTGTTTTCATTCTTTAAACTGTGAAGATAAGAAGCTGACAGCAGAAGAACTCTGAATTCCTGTCTCGCTGAATACTGATTGTACTTCATTGTTTTATGTTTGAGCAGTTTTATTTCACTGGAAATGTTTGAGACAAAACTCCACATTTATTTATTTCTTGTTTCAAGTGTTTTACATGTGAGATTGTGAATCTGCAGAAACAAACAGAACAAACTGAACTGTGACATAAACTGAAGGATTGTTTGATTTATTGTGGTTCTGATTCTGCTGTAACACCTAAAATAAAAGTGGTTTATTTGAGTTTAAACTGATTCAGATTCATTTTTCACAGATTCAAAGTTTATTTTGTGTCTGAGCAGCTGAAGATCGATTCT
Source organism: Stegastes partitus (assembly GCF_000690725.1). Lineage (NCBI taxonomy): Eukaryota > Metazoa > Chordata > Actinopteri > Pomacentridae > Stegastes > Stegastes partitus. The sequence continues at coordinate 34,520 of NW_007580441.1, read as the reverse complement.
TCTGACAGAGTTCTGAACGAGTCATCGAGTCGTCCAGCTTCTTGTCAGCAACTCGAAGCTGATCTCTGCAGCACTTGAGACTGACCTGAAACAGGACATCAGAGACAAGGACTTGGCCATGAGGACTGGCTGTTGACTTGGAGATTAACCTTGGACTCTGACCTGATATATATGACTTGAGTATTGAAAGTGACTCGGCAGCCACTTGAATCTAAGAGACTCAAACTGACTTGAAAACTCGGGTTTGACCTCCCTGACTTCAGCATGAGCTCAGGAACTCTGACTCGTCGACGTGCTGTCTCAGACTGAGGCACTTCAAACACCTGAGACCCAACCCAGGACCCAACCACTCCAACTGGTTCATGTCTTTCCACGGGACTTGTGAGACCTGCAGGGACTAAGAACTGCAGCTCAACAGCCTCGTCTTCTCCTGTGTGACTCTGACAAGTCTTTGGTGACTCAAACATGTTTTTCAGAACCAAGCAGGACACTTGAACTCAGACCTTTAGGACCTCAGCGACCTGAAGATGACCTCAGTGACTCAAACTTGACCTGGAAGTGAAGGAGATGCAAACGGGATGTCAGAGCTTTGATTGGGACCTCAGCGAGAACACGAGGATCTGCTCAGGTGTTGTCTCGTAGGTTGGAGCTCTGCGACTTGTAGTTCTGGGACTCAAAGGTCGGAGCTTCGTGTCATTTTGTCGTCATTGTCTTTAGAGTTTGAGGTGCAGAATCAGGAATAATCCAGCTGGACAGCAGCAGGTTCTGGTCTAGTCCGGCTGAACGGCAGCAGCTTCTGATCTAGTCCGGCTGAACGGCAGCAGGTTCTGGTCTAGTCCGGCTGAACGGC
>NW_007580441.1:30893-32250 GCF_000690725.1 Stegastes partitus | reverse complement strand
TGGACCTGATTTACCTGATGGACCTGTTGGACCTGCTGGACCTGATTTACCTGATGGACCTGGTGGACCTGATGGACCTGATGTTTGGTGTCATTCAGATTCACTGCAGCAACGTCTGCATTGAATTCAAGCTGTTTCTGTATGAAAGACTTGCTGCTTGATGTGATTGGAGGTTTAAAGTGACCAGGAAGAGGCCAAATCACAGGAGAGACTGAGCAGGTGAACACTTCAGTGCACGTTCAACATGTTGTTTCTCAGTGTGAGCGCACAACCAGCAGAACCAGCAGAACCAGCAGAACCAGAGCAAACACACAGCATGAAACACTTTCACTGTTTCAGGTCAAGTGATTTTTTTATCTCAGTTGTAAATCTGAAAATAGGAATATAGTTTCAGGTTGCAGTTACCTGGTGCAGCCACAGGGGGCGCCTGCTGTTGGCACCGCTGGAACCGACACCCTCCTCCTCAGAGGGGGCGTGGCCTGGGCCGGCCCGCCCTGAGGAGAGGACAGACGATGTTACCCCTGTTGTACACATGTGCACTTTGTCATGAGCTCATTTGCATATTAACGCTTGAAATACCAGAAGTCCTAATGTGAGTAATGATGTCATACTGACACCCGTAAAGTCTTCCTCTGCAGCGTCTCTATTTGAAACCTGTCACACCTGAGCAGGTAAAGCTGCTTCATTGAGTTTCATTTTTCTGGTACAGTTAAGGGCTCTGCTGCTACATTATGAACCCTCAAACTTTGGGTGTTTTTCAGTGGAAACAGGTGAGTATTACCTGTGATGACATCAGTAAACATCCCTTCAGAGGCTGTGGGGTGCAGGTGGCCTACGTGTGTCCCCGCTCCCACTGACCAGGTGAGTGCTGTTACCTGCAGTGGCTCCACGCAGGTGGCGGGAAAATACCCCTCGTGTCCAGTGGGCAGCCGGCCGAACCACCAGGCCTCGTCCTCCTTAAACAGAACCTGGACCCGGTCGCCCTGGTTCAGGTCCAGCTCTTTTGGCCAGCGGGACCGGTACGATGTCACTGCCACCACCTGTCAGCCACAGGTGATCATTACAGCGCCCCCCAGAGGACCAGCACCGCAGACAAACCACCTGAACTCATTCTTACAAGTCACTGCAGCACCTGATTATTGGTAATTGGTTATTGGTAGGCAACAGGACGCTGAAGTGATGCATCTGACACGTGACGTGTCACAAGAGGCTGCTGCTGATTGGCCGGTGACAAGAGTGTGAGGCTGCTGCTGATTGGTTGGTGATAGAGTGTGAGGCTGCTGCTGATTGGTCGGTGGTAGAGTGTGAGGCTGTTGCTGATTGGTCGGTGACAGAGTGTGAGGCTGCTGCTGATTGG
>NW_007580441.1:14762-22413 GCF_000690725.1 Stegastes partitus | reverse complement strand
CCTTTTGGGTGCTCGGACCCTAATAATCACAAGGGTTTCAATAGGGTCCTTGCACCGTTAGTGCTCGGACCCTAATGAACGGATTTCTGTCATTTATTTATTTCAACATGAATAAAATCTGCCTTTAAAAAAACACCTGGTTCACCTTCAGATGAACAAAACTGCTTCTAAACTTTTTTCTTTCCAAGTTAATTTCACACATTTACCAGTCACAAGTTTAGTCTCCTGATCAAATTTAATTCTCAGCTGAACAAAATCTGTTTTATATTTTCCTTTCTGAGTTTTTTGTGTTTCTCTGAACCTTGAACCTCAGAGTCAGTCTGACACTGAAGTGAAACACTGCAGGAATAAAGCAGAAGATCCTTTCAGGGAATGTGTTCAACATCAGGACGCTGAGTCTGTCGTCACAGCTGTTCCCCCCACCCAACAAGACAAACACCAAACTTCATATTTCCACAGTTTTTATTATACAGCCGAGTGACTTCTGGTTAATTTCAGCTTTTAAAAGGTAAAATCTGGACTAAAAACAAATCATCAGTTTGTGATCACAAGTTTCAACATAATGATAAAAATAATCAATTTTCAATCAAGATCTAAAGTGATGCAGCCTGATCACAAGTGTCTGAACTGCACTTTATTGACTGCTTTTAACCACAGACTGTATAACGGATGGACGTAGCTGCCGTGACGTCACCCGTTGGTTTCTGCTCTGAGAACATGAAGCCAGGGTTTTGCTACTTCCTGGTTGACATCTTGGATTTTTGGAGCCAGTGACGCAAAAATCGTGGGAGGGGGGCGGAGCCATAGGAGCAGCGATTGGCCAGATGGATTGAGAGGCGGGCCCTCTCTGCCCCGCCCACATTTACCGCCTTCTGCTCGCTTCGTCTGTATGGTCGCTGCCGACTGTCAATCAAAAATTCAGTAATGATTTATTCTCAGATTGGCCACCTGATCTCTGGACTTGACCATGAAAACTAATAAGAAAACAATCCTGAGCTGTAGGAATGCAGTATTTCATGATCTGTGATCACTTCTTTTCCAGTTCCAGTCTATGGGAGCCAGGGCTTTGTGGAGCCAGCAGCTAGTGGACGTAGTGATGCTGCAGGTTTTTGACACTTCCAGGTTGGCTTCAATTTTCAGGGCCGGTTGATACGTCCATCTGTTATACAGTCTGTGGTTTTAATCAGTGAAGTTTCATTTCAGACCAACAGCACCACCCGCTGGCCGTCTGCTGAGCTGCAGCTCCACCTGACAGGTGAGCGTCCTCAGTACAGCTTCATGGAGGCTTCAAACAGCCGGCTCAGGTCCTCCTCGCTGTGCTCTCTTGGAGACAGTTTGGTCACTCGCTCCTGAACACACCACGGACACATTGTTTATGAAGCATCTTTTCAAACCTCGTTACCTGCTCTGACGAGGTTGATAATGAAAGTTCAAACTCAGTGTGACTCACCTGAGGGATGGTTCCTTTGACCAGAGCCGGGATGTCATCTTTACTGTATCCAACAGCTGCCAGTCCGTCCTCCACCTGCAGCTCTGACAGGAAGCGACGCAGTGTGTCGGCCACAACTGCACCCGCATCCTCCCGCTTCACCTGCCGCACGTCTGCACCTGAAGGCAGCGCACAAAGTCTGTTACTGCACCTGAACGTAGCGCACCTAAAACATCTACAATCACCTAAAATGTGGTGTTCACTGGCTGCTGGAAGTTTCAGCGCCAACTTTAGATTTAACTGATGAAATAATTTTTCACTTTTATTATAAATGTAAACAGGCTCAGATCAAATAATTTCTACTTTATCATTGTGTCAGTCTGAAGCTGCTTTTTCCATCACGTGTGTCAGTGTGTTGTGTTGGTCTGTGATGCGTTCAGGTACCGAGGATCTCTGCAGCCTCCAGGTGGCGCTCTGGACACATCGGAGCTGTGAAGTTGAATACAGCCGGAGACGTGAGGACGACCGAAAGTCCATGAGGCTGAAAACACAACATGAGGAGACACAACTTGAGGAGGCACAACTTGAGAAGACACAACACTAACTGACATGCTGAACGAGCAACATGTTCCAGAACCACAGCGGTTCTGTGGGGAACCTGTCTCGGTTCACACTGCTGATGAGTTGTCATGTCTGGACTCACCACCAGGGGGTGCTTCACGCTGTAGCCCTTGGCGGAGTGCGTCTTCACGTTGCCTGCGATCGGATACGACATCCCGTGGCTGCAGTGACAGAACACACAAAGAACCAGTTCAACCAGAGACACTGGAGAACTTCTGAAGGAGCGATGTCATCCAGGTGTGTCTACAGACCAACACCTGTGGTCCACAGATGTCAGCAGCTTCCTTCTTACCACAGATGAACTCCGGCATTTCCGAAGCCGATTCCGGCGAACACACTGGCCAGGTGCATGCTGGACCGAGCCTCCAGGTCCTCCGGGTCGCGCACAGCTCTGTAATCGATCAGTCAGTCAATCAGTAACTTCATCCTCAACACAGACTCGTTGTTCATGAACACATTTCCTGTCCGGTCCTCCTGATGTCAGAGGTTTATGTAGTCTTGAGCTGATCACGTTTTGCATTAAGCTGATGTAAGCATCAGAATAAAGCTCCTCAGGGTTCCTGCTCGGTTCCGTTCTTCCGGCGGAACCGCCTTACGTACCGTTTCATGTACTTGGCGACCACGTGGAGGGCGTGGCGGGACCACACGTCGCTGATGGGGTTGCTGCCCTGGTAGGCGGGGCGGTTGATGGGGTTGGTGGGGCAGGGCGCCCTCTGGTGGTAGGGCAGGGCGGTGTAGGACTCCAGAGCGTGACTGACGGACAGGAAAGAGTCATGAGTTGTACTGCCCATTTCCATGGTAACAACAACAAACAATGTGACAGATGTGGATCTTTAACCCTCTGATCCCCAAACAGCCTCATGCTAGCATAAAGTTCTGCAGCTCTGTGGAACCACAACAACATGGAGAGAGAACTCTGATGTCTTCTGTCAGCAGGACTCAGATAGAGCAACATTTACACTATAAAAATGTAAAAACCTGGAATCCACACGTCCAACAAGCGTCCACAGACGTCACCAACACTAGAATAAATCTAACTACAGTCGTGACTCGACAATCCGACACTAAATGTAAAACCTTCTATGTTGGATAGCAAGGCTGTCGGATTGTCCAGACGGAGGTCGAGAGACAAGGACGGCTTGATGCTGGAAGGGACACTTCCACCCCGGGGGGAGGTTATGGTTGGGTTGCCCTCTGACGGGGTGGAAGTGTCCAGAACACACAGGCAGTACTTGGCTGCTGATGCTAGTTTAGTTAGCGCTCACACTTCTGTTTCCTCCATCGGTGGCGGCGGGGGAGTGGCAGATACGCTCCACCGTTACCATCCATGTTTACNGGGAAATGTGGTAATCAGCTTTAAGGAGCTCAGCAGGCTGTAAATACTTAGAGGTCACACTGATGTAACACTGATGAACTAAAACACTCTCAGGTTCTCCAAGAGCATCCACAAAGTTCTAACCAGGACCTGCAACCGGGTTCAGGTTAGAAGCTGGTTCTGAATTAATGATGTTGTGAATGAATGAGTGATGGTGTTACCTTCTCTGCTCCCACCTGTCTGGTTCTCATCCTTGACCTGCAAACTGACAGAAAATCAATCTAATCAATACTCTGATCAGTCATTGATCATCTGATTGCTGCTAACAGATCAATGTGTTTTCAGGTGACTGATTCGATCTCCATGGTAACTGATACTGATGATTCTCAGCTCAGGTTTATTCTGTAAGCTGCTGATCTGCATAACTGGATGTTACCATGGAAACCTACATTAATTCAGTTGGTGATGCATGAAATGTGCAAATCAGTTTGTCAGGTTGCTGCTGATTGGTTCCTGAATGCTCACGCTCATTTAAAACACTAAACTCTAAAACCTGCCAACAGGTTTGAAAGGCAGCTTATCTTTTTAAAAAATGCCCAAAATGACACCATTCCTCCGTGACTGTTTAATTCTGGTTCTGTTCTGAACCGTTTTAGTGTCTGTAGTTTTAATGAGCTGCTGCTGGCCCCGCCCCCTGCTGCGGGCCCCGCCCCCTTCAGGAAGAAGACGCTCTCTGTTTGTGACTGACAGATGAATGAATGTGTGAGAGCAGGACTTTTGGTTTTAAGTTCCACCATCAAAGCTAACGTTAGCCACATTAGCCTACGGAGCTACACAGCTGGATGTCTATTGGTCTATTTTTTTTGGTTCCTTCCGTCGCTGACCGCTTGTTCAGAGGGTTCTGTTTAAATCCAGAAGGTCTTCACCTACTGTGTGAAGCGCTGTGAGATGATAATATTAATAACATATTCAGCGCTTTTCTAACTCAAGGAGTAACTCAAAGACGTTTTACACTGTCAGCTATCCATCCCGGTGGTGGAAGCTAGCTGTAGCCACAGACAACGTGTTGCTGACTGCACCACACAAATAGCACTGAACTCAATCAGCTCTCCTGGAAAAATGTCACCACGATGAGAAGATCAAAGCTTTTAGAGCTGCAACAGATTTGAAAGTCACTTCATTGTTCTGTCTGCCTTGTAGAGAGACTCCTCCTGAAGCTGGAGCCTCACAGTCTGATGCTGACCTCATAAGATCAGCAAGAAGTCTGTTTATCAGTTCAGCTGATGCTTTACATTTGTTCTCCACTTGCTCCCACAGTAGTTTCAGCAGCTGACAGAATGACCTGAAAGTGTCTGACGGCCAGAAGACGACGGCGGGATGTGGGTTTACTGAATCGTCCACATCACCATAAAACAGTTTGATCACTGGATTTGTTACTCGTTAAATAATTAGTCTTTTCTTCATCACAACCTCGTGATGAGAATTAAACAGACTCTCATATAATAAACGTACGTCGACCACAATGTCCATCACATTTAAACTTCTCGTGTTGTTTTGGGTCACAGTTTGTTCTTCTTGTGAGAAATATATAAAGTTGTTCACACGTGTAGCCTTCTGCACGATATCAGAGTCGGTCTGTTCAGCGCTGTGAATTAGTTCTGATGCAGAACCTCGGTCTGACCTGGACCGGGTTCTGTTCATCTGAAGGCTGCAGTGTGAACGTTCAGCTGCTCTCTGATCCGTTAAAGTCCCATCAACAGTCTGAGCGGGTCGGACCCAGTCACGGTTCCGTTTAACTGTCAACACAGTCTGAACTGAACTTTACATCATCAGACACAAGCAGCAGAACTGGGTCCAGTTAGTTCAGGATTTCTCCTCATTTCAGCTCCAATATTCATGAAACACATCATTGATGTAGAAAATGACACCAAAGCAGCAGGAAGACGTCCACAATCATGAAACTGTGCCGTGACGGAACCACACACTCACAGCTTCAAGACCAGCCATGCTGTCCATCACTGTTCAGCTGTTTTCCTCCCAGATGTTAAGAGGAGCTGGAGTCAGTTTGACACCTGCAGGATCGGACCAGAGCTGCTGCAGCGACACACTGAGCCACCGTGTCACCATCAGCGGTCCAACATGGACCAGCAGCAGCTGGAACAGCTGCTCACCTCAGACAGGTGAGCTGTTCATCAGCTGCACGGGAACGTTCCAGGAGTCAGAGATGAACCGAGCTGGTCCTGATCTGGACTCTTTGATCAGCTGCTGTTAGTTTAGTTTATTAGGTTTCATACATCACTGATCCATATCTGGTTCTGCTGCGGTTCTACCAGCACTGAGCGTTCCTGTCTGACTGCAGGAACATGAGCAGAACATGAACAGAACTGTGACCTCTGTGTGAAAGAGGCTCAAGAACCAGCAATGTTAGTATGTAAGCTGAACCTGCTTCGTGGTGCTGAGTTGACTCACCTTGTGGGGAGAAGACGGTCGTATAAACCTCAAAGTGTTCGTCAGTGTGTCTGTAGATCTGCTGCATGTTGACTGAAAACACACTGAGAGACAGAAGATTAAATACTGCAGCTAATCCCCCACACACACACACACACACACACACACAGGACTCACCTGCCTCCAGGTGTTCATGGAGGGGAACCTGTAAGTGACTGTGGATCCTCTGAAATCTGCTTCTCTGTCCAGAATGTGACTTTACTGGTCCTGAAGAGCTGCTCTGATGTTCTTCTATAGCTGAAGTTTACTCTCTCTGCGTTTGTCTTGACGTTCTCAGCCTGGTTCTGTAAAGTTTTGACGTTCTCAGCCTGGTTCTGAAAGGTTCTGGTGAACCCATCAGATGTTCCAGTGGGTGGTGGGAACCAACCAGCAGATGTTGGTCTGTGTGGAGGTTTTCTGTAGACGTCAATGTTGAGGCTTCATCCTAAAAAGGAAGTTTGTTCTCCCGACATCCTCCCTGAGAACCTGATGTTTCTGTCCACATAGTTCATCTGTTCTGTGAAGGTTCTGCTCCTGTGCTTCTGGTTGTGACCCAGGTGTTATCTATTTATCGATCTATATTACAGGTTGGGTGAAATATTTCAAACCTTTTTTGTTTTAATTTTAACAATTATATTTCTGTGGGCTTCTGTGTGGTTCCGTGGGACCTCAAAGGGTCTGTGTCACGAAGTGACTGAAACCTTCAGCCAGAGCTGTTCTGGTTCTGACTGTTGGTTCTGGTTTTGTGGCTGTGAGGAGCTCCACCCACTAACTGCTGGAGAACAAGAATGATTCTGGACAAGTCTGAAGTATTTGAGTTGATGACTGTGTTTCTGGAGCTTCGACGCTAAAACATGAAGAACGCAGTCGGCTTTTTAGACTCGTGTGTGAATTAAATGTGGAGATAATTCACAGTAAAATCTCTGCAGTTTCTCTGTGAGCTGCGTTTAGCTCGCTTTCTGCCGGCAGGTTAAACCAGTTAAAGATCAGGTTTATGTAACTGCTGTTCCTGGATCAGATTAAAGTGGATTAAAACCTCCTTCTGTTCTGGGAAACGAGCACGCGGCGCTGCAGCTCGTTAGTCTGTGAAGCCGTTGATTGAACTCATTATTTTTGAAACGTTTGTTCAGAAAGTCACAAAATATTTTGTCTAAAACTTTCTTTTCTGCTTCGACGCTTTTATCCAGAGCGACGTCCGTCTGAGAGCAGATCAGCACCAGCAAGGACCTGCTCAGGAGAAGACAACCTGGATCAGAACCATAGAACAGGTTCAGTGTGACAGGGCGCTGATGCCAGCAGCAGGCTGTAGGGAGGTGACAGGATGTCTGTTTGTTTGTTTGTTTGTTTGTTTCCAGCCTGTCCGGTGCAGAGGTGTTGAGCGCAGAGCTGCTCTTTAGTCTGTTCTCACAGACTGAGAGGGAGTCAGCAGATGGACCAGTTTGGTAACTGGTTCCACCACCAGAACCACAGAGGAGGAGAGTCCAGCTACCGACCTGGGCCCTGTTATGGTGGTTGGACCAGGAGGTTCTGGTTGGTCCAGTTAGTGAGCAGAGGGAGTGTAGTCTGATGTCTAAACTGAATTCAAACCTGAATTAAAGCCGCAAGCGGCGATGGATGGGTCCTCGCCCTACGCTTGTCGGCCTTTGCGCACGTCGGGGTGTGGCGCAAACCTGCTCCGGGCAGGACTGTGATCCGGCATGTCGAGTTTGGGGCAGATCGGAGCAAGTGTGGCCTAGTTACGAGCCACTTCCTGTTTAGTGGCGAGCCGCGGCGGCGTGCGTGTTGGCCGGGGTGGAAAC
>NW_007580441.1:3721-7960 GCF_000690725.1 Stegastes partitus | reverse complement strand
AATACGCCGTCATCCTGATTGGTGACATTAAATGTCATGTCGGAGTCACAATCCAAGGCTGTCGCTATGTTAAGGCTGTTTTTATGGGTTCTGTTGGTTTTTCCTAAAAACCTGTCGGATAGCAGGTTTAGGATTGTTTAGGGTCCGATTGTCCAGTCACGACGGCACTTACAGGCTTAAATATTTTCCACCCTCGGCTCCTCTCTGGGAACACTGGCTGCAGCTCAGCCCAAAGGCCCTTCATGACTGACTGTTGGTCAGAATCTGTTTCAAGCATATTTGTTGCAAGTTTCTAAATGAGAATAAAGTGATTTGAAAAAATATACAGAGCTTCGCTCAGATTTGGATATTTGTACCAACAAAACCGAAAGTAACAAATGATTGGTTTAGAGGCTGACGGACAGGTTTGTTTCTGGGATTACAGAAGCCGATGGTGTCATGTTGCTGATGAAACAAAATGGCTGAACAGACGGACCAGAGGACGTCGAAGCCGCTGTTGGCTGCGACTCTCTCGGGCATGCTCAGTGTGTGCAGCGGGTCCACGAGCCCCAGCATTGGTCTGATGGCTCTGCTGGCGATACCTGAGTACAGACAACCAATCACTGCTCAGTTTGACACTGATGACATCCTTGCTGCACAAGACATCACAGAGATCCTTCTTTACAAGCAAACGATGTACAAACGTTTTACTGAAGAAAATGCAAACATTTACATGTTAATATAGAGAACACTCGATCAACAATAATCAATAATCATTTGTCTTTACTGACTGAATGTTTCAGTTAAAAATCTTTCAGAAACTCAAAGGTGAAACTGTCTCCAACAGGGCTTTTAATGTGAACTGCTTTACAGTCTAATATCAAAGCTTTTACTTTGAAACTCACCTGTTTTGGCCTTCAGCGGTTCATAGTCGAAGATGGCGACTCCGGTCGTCTCGCTGCCGGTTCCTGCAGTCGTAGGAACTGAAGAGAAAAGCATCATCAACAAACCGATCAATAACCTGCTGACGTCAAATTTACTAATAGATTAGTCGATCCATCAATACCCTGAGTGTGTCCTACCTGCAATCAGCGGCCTCACGGCGCCCGTCACCGGCTTCCCTTTTCCGATTGGAGCGTTGACAAAGTCCAGGAAGTCGGCGTCGGGGTGACTCGCGTACAGATTGGCTGCTTTGCAGGTGTCGATCACGGAGCCGCCGCCCACCGCCACGAACACGTCAAACGAGTCGCTCTTAGCGAATGAGATTGCGTCTTTGAAGCTGCAACACACAGACAGTCTGAATCTCTGAGGACCTCACCTGTAAGCAGTGAGGTCACCTGACTCACCTGGCATCCGTAGGCTCCACCCTCACGCTGTCGTACACTCGGTACCTGACGCCGTTCTTCGCCAGAGACTCCAGAACCGCCGCCACCGGAGGGAGGCGGGACAACGTCCGGTCCGTCATCACGCAAACGTTCCGAGCGCCCAAATTCTGCAAATCCTGCAGGAGAAGAACCACGAGGACAGGAAGATGACGACAACAATAATGTTTACAGCCACAACAATGACAACTACAACAACCAGGGCAACAATGCCATCAACAACAACAACAGTAGCACCAGCAACAACAAGAACGACAACCAGAAGAACACCACCAACAACAGCTGAAACGGTTCTGCACAGAAACAAGGCGGACCACGAGGATGCTACATGCTAGCAGCTGCTAAGGTACTTGCTAACTACTTACATGCTCATTAGCAGCTAATAACCCAGCTATCTGGGAAGATGCTAGAGTAAGTCAGCTGGCTTGTTAGCAGTTAGCTAGCTCAGGTCCTAACAGTATCAGAGCTGAACTGAACTAAATGACGTCGAATAATTATGCACATTTATCTACATACATACACAATGATATATTAAAAATAACTGAACAACCCAAAACAACAATCAGCAGATTACTAGTGAATCTAATGATTAGCCTGAAGGAGCTGCGGCTGATGTTCCTGCTCCTCAGAGGATGAACCAGCTGACACAGTGATGAGGAGGAGCAGGAGGAGGATTCTGGTTACCATGCCGATCTCTCTGGTGACTCCTTCTCCATATCTGATGTTGGAACTCGCCATCTGACAGAAACATAATTCACAGCTGATCAGAATGCTTACTCATCATTAGTATTTCAGTGACTCAGCATTTTCAGACTGCTAAGTCATTGAGTCAAATCAGCCTTTTTTGTGTCGGTTACCTCGAAGGCGTAGTCGGTTTTCCTGACAGTGCAGGTCGCAGCTCCAACACCTGCAGCAAGAAACTCAGTGAAAACACTGTGTATAGATTACCGATCAATTACTGATGGATTACTGATGATACTATTATTGATCTTCAGACTCTGAACTGAGAGCTCAGCTGCACCTGTGATGAATAATCTTAGTTTTGTGGCAGCTTGTAAAAACAGACGATGACCTCCTTTCAGATAACCTGTGAGCTGGTCAATCATTGATCAGCTCTGATTGATCGGCTCAGAGCTGTAAATCGATTACGTGTATGGATGAGACGAACCTCTGTGGAAGGTGTTGGAGTGAGCTGGACATCTGCACCTGTGACACAAACACACAGCGTCACTGAAACCTGCAGCCGCTGAGAACATGTGAGATTAGCAAGAACCAGAACAGCTTCGTAAAACCTTCATCCCCAAACCTGTAACCAATAACTGTGATCAATGACTGTGTGATCAATAACTGTGTGATCAATAACTGTGTCACCAATAACTGTGTGATCAATAACTGTGTGATCAATAACTGTGTGATCAATAACTGTGTCACCAATAACTGTGTGATCAATAACTGTGTGATCAATAACTGTGTGATCAATAACTATGTAACATATAACTGTGATCAATCACAGTGTTATTAATAATCATTACATCTATATCTGCTCCGTTGTGTTCAAACCAGTCCTGCTGAGTTCTAACATCTGGACCAGTGTCTGTGGATCTCCAGAACTCCAGGTGGGACACACCTGTGCTGTCATGTGGTCAGGTGAGACAAACAGGCAGGTTCTGACCAGGTGTCTCTGCTCTGACTGTCCATACCTGGACTCAGTCAGGACTTTCTGGACTTACCCTCATGGAAAAGGTTTCATAAATAATCAAGCGTTCAGAGTCTGAAGCAGCTTTACACCTGAACGCACGTGGTCAAACACGTGAAGAACGGGACCAATCAGGACACGGAGAAAAACATGAATTTGTCAAAACCTTGTTTTTCAAAGCAGAAACTCGGTTTGTGAATTCTGGTGATCTGGATGATCAGAAACTCTCCTCTGATCCAGAATCTGCTGAGAAACTCACTTGTAGCCACATTTCTGCAAAAGCACAGATTTCTGAACGGAGTTCTGAACGGAGTTCTGCTGCAGCCCCTGCTCCGCTCACCCCTTTGTTTAAACCAGGTTACTTTTAAATTGGCAGATTTTTAAACGGAGTTCTGCGCTGCAGACTCTTCTCCGCTTTCTGTCTGATTATTGATTATTGATTATAAAACTCACGCAGCGCGCTCCAGCTGCCTGAGCAGGTAAACAACTCGGTCACGTCCCGCCATCTCTGCGCAGCCTCAGGTTGTCCAGACTAACGTCAGAATGCTGCTTCTGTCCAGCTTTTCAAGGTAAAGGTCACCCGGAAGTATTCGGTACAATAAAAGCACGAGAACAAAATAAAGGCTCTTGTTTTTAAATAAAAGATTAAAATGAAACGTGATCACGAGCTGGATGGATCCGGAACCATGTTCTGAGGACTTTCAGCTGCTTCACTTGTTGTTCTACGAATCATGTTTATCTCCAGAACCTCCAAAAGTCCGGATTGTTAACAGAACAGCCTTCAGACGTGGTCTGGCATCAACAGTCTGAAGCAAACGTCACTTCCTGCATCTCATGCTGCGCGTTAAGGTCAGATTCAGTCTAACAGTGGAAGCATCGCTTTGACTCGAGGATCTCACCAAGTCGCTGCTCATCAAGTCACTGCTCACCGAGTCACTGCTCATCAAGTCACTGCTCACCGAGTCACTGCTCACCAAGTCACTGCTCACCGAGTCACTGCTCACCAGGTCACTGCTCACCAGGTCACTGCTCACAGGTCACTGCTCACCAGGTCACTGCTCATCAAGTCACTGCTCACAGGTCACTGCTCATCAAGTCACTGCTCATCAAGTCACTGCTCATCAGGTCACTGCTCACTGAGTCACTGCTCACCAAGTCACTGCTCACAGGTCACTGCTCACC
>NW_007580441.1:0-2019 GCF_000690725.1 Stegastes partitus | reverse complement strand
CTGCTCACCGAGTCACTGCTCACCGAGTCACTGCTCACAGGTCACTGCTCACCAGGTCACTGCTCACCGAGTCACTGCTCACCAAGTCACTGCTCATCAAGTCACTGCTCATCAAGTCACTGCTCACCAGGTCACTGCTCACTGAGTCACTGCTCACCAGGTCACTGCTCACCGAGTCACTGCTCACAGGTCACTGCTCATCAAGTCACTGCTCACCGAGTCACTGCTCACCAGGTCGCTGCTCACCAAGTCGCTGCTCACCAAGTCACTGCTCACCAGGTCGCTGCTCACCGAGTCGCTGGTCTGTCGTGTGTCAAATAAATGCATTTATTTATCTGATTTGTTTTTTGTCTGCTTTTTAAAGTTGCTCTTGTTGTTTTTCTATTTCTAGTCGTTTATTTTGAGGTTTTCTTGATCTTCCTGCTTTTCTTTGGGGACCAGATGAAAACTGAAGCAGGGATCACATGCTGATCACATCATTTCACTTCATGAGTTTCCAGAGTTCAGTTTGTCACGTTGTCTGTCTGTCGTCATTACAAACCAACAGAACTTCAGTTTCCTCGTGTCTGGAGGATCATGATGATCAGAAAACACGAAAAGCTGCTGCTGTGCATGAATGAGTGAATGAATGAAGTCTCCACATCTGAACTTATCTCCACCTGAATCTGGATCACAGCCGATAGCATGAAGAAGGACGGTTACTGGAGCCGGTTCTGTTCAGTTCACTGGACTTTAACCATCAGTTCTGGTTATGAAACGTGTGAATTGTTGAGGATGTCGTGTGTGTTTGTGTTCCTCGGAGTCAGAGTCTCGTCTTTATCTGGTGTTTGTTGGTTGTAAAGGTCACGGCTGAGCTGAAGTTAATGAACTGCAGCTCTGAACTTTGATGCGAGCGTCTTGGAAACAGATTCCTGTTGAGTCCAAGTTTCCTCGGAGCAACTGATGGACTGCAGCAGCTTTACGTGAATCCATTAATCATCCTGGTTTCACAGAAATGATTGTTGATGACTGATCAGGTCTCCTCTCCTCCACACTCAGTTCAGATTAAACCAACAGATTTCAAACATGTTCAAATGAAGAAGCTGGGATCTGTTGAAGGTGTTTCTGTTTCTGCTGTCGGAGCGACTCGCTGACTCGCTGACTCGCTGACTCGTGGCTGGAAGGCCAGAGGTCACAGCGGTGGATATTTAAAGACACAAACACTCAGAAGCTTTCAGTCTGTGTTTCCTGTTTTCTGTGAGGAGACACATCGACCTATAAACAAACCGACTCTCCCGTTTCACCTTTCATTCTGCTTCAGGGCTTTTATTTGCTGATAAAAGATTTGTCCAATAAAAGAATCCACATCAGGTCAGTTTCATCATCTCTCACCGTGAAGACATGAGCTCAGTGTTTTATCACAAACTCATCAGCGAAGAAACCGTCGAATCTTCATGTTGATTTATTTCTAGTACCAAGTAAACAAAGAATTCATATTATATGCAGTATACACACACACACACACACACACACACATATATGCACATACACTCATATACATACATATCCGTACACATACATACAAAACAAAATCATATAGCAAAAGAAACATTCCACCGTTCTGCACGAGGTCCATGTATTCGAAAATTAGTGACAAGAAGTCAACAAACACTGATTTAATCCCCCTTTCCTTCAATTATTGATTGACCATGTCCAGTTTCCTAAATATATATAAAATATACAATTTCTGTTTATGCATATAAGAGACAATAACAATGTATACAATTATGATACAACCAGTTTATATACACTACCGGTCAAAAGTTTTAGAACACCCTAATTTTTCCAGTTATTTATTGCAGTTCAAGTTATGCAAGTCCAATGAATAGCTTGAAATGGTACAAAGGTAAGGACTGAACAGCCAGAGGTTAAAAAAAAAGGTTTGGTTACACAAAACCGAAAAATAATGTACATTTCAGAATTATACAAAAAGGCCTTTTCCAGGAAACATGAAGTGGGTTAACAATTTAAAGCTGTTCT
>NW_007580440.1:20205-21261 GCF_000690725.1 Stegastes partitus | reverse complement strand
GACAGGGTCCTAAACCTCCCCCTAACCCTAACCCTAATCCTAAACCCTTACCCTAACCTAACCCCTAACCCTAATCCTAATCCTTACCCTAACCCTAATCCTAAACCCTTACCCTAACCCTAATCAATTACCCTAATCCTAATTCTTACCCAAACCCTAACCCCAATCTATAACCCTAAGCCTGATTCTAACCTATCCCTCAATTCAAATCCTAACCCTAACTTTTTCTGAGCCCTAAAATTGTAATTAAAAATCATGAATTGATGATCAAAAACAATTTATGGGCAATTGATAACTAAAAATCCTTCAATTGTAATTAAAAATCCATAATTCATGCTTAAAAACTCTTCAATTGGAATTAAAAACCCTTAATTGGCAATTCATAATTAAAAATCCTGAAATTGTAATTAAAAAGCTGGAATTCATATTAAAAATCATGAATTGGGAATTAAAAATCCTGAATTGGCAACTAATAACTAAAAATCCTGCAATTGTACTTAAAATCTTGAATTCATAATTAAAAAATTTAATTATTATAATTAGCTATTGTATATACACACTAATCCATTTAAACTATTACATTCACATATTACATACACATAAATTCAATGAAAAACCCTTGTAAATTAAACAAAAGACTGAAAAAGAAATTCGAAAAGGAGAAAAACACGAATACTGGACCAAGGGTATAAATAGGAGCGAAGGCTGCGGAGCCACTGTTGCCAACTTAGCGACTTTGTCGCTAAATCTGGCGACTTTCCCAGTCCTCATGGCGACTTTTTTTGTCAAAAGTGACTAGCGACAAATCTAGCGTGTTCCTGGCGACTTTACTAGTGTTTGGCGACTCTGACGTGAAAGCACGTATCGCTCTACAGTCACTATCCTAAACAAGCAGCGTGTCCTGCTGTGAGCCCCTCCCCCGTCCCAAAGCATTGACAGGTGGTCAGCCTCCTCTCAGCCTCCCGCAGCGGTCCCAGCTGCAGTCAGACTACAGGAGACCCTCACCGCTCTGCGTCCACACTGAAAATGAACTGCGCGTGCGCAGAGCCGCCGCTA
>NW_007580440.1:2007-18988 GCF_000690725.1 Stegastes partitus | reverse complement strand
TGTCATGTCTCTTACTCTTGAGGTTTCCCCATGAACCCAGCTTTTCTTTGTTTTTGCTTAATGCACCCACGCACTCTGTTGTAATTTCTATAGTAGCACATATGTATCCTTATTATTTTAACTTATCTACACCTTTACTGTTGTTGTTGTTGTTGTTTTTGTTGTGCTCTTTTCTTATTTTATTTTTTGTTTATATTTTTATTTATTTATTTATTTTTTATTTTTATTTTTTATTCTTTTTATTTATTTACTTATTTTATTTCCTTTTTGTTGTCCTAGTTTATGGATCAGGTGTGTATGATAATACTTGCAGGTATGCATCTCATGATTACTACTGATACTTTTTCTGTCTGTCAATGTTTTGTTTTGTTTTCTACTTGAAAAATGATAAATAAATCATACATAAAAAAAAAGGATGGGAGGATTGGGACAGAGGACAGAAATGGAAGAAGGGACGTGGGGGCCGCGGTGGCACGCCACGGGCAGGCAGCGCACGTGCTTACTCGGCCTCCAAAAGGGGCCGGGTCTTTGTTCCCCCCGGGACTGTATACTCTAACCCTAACCCTAACCCTAAACCCTAACCCTAAAAATTGGAAAAAAACATAAGTACTGACCTGAAAATACTTACCTGGGATCCGGGGAACCTGGAAAACACGAAAAATACTTACCTGGGATCCGGGGAACCTGGAAAACACGAAAAATACTTACCTGGTGAATTGGGACCTGAAAAGAAAAAAGATACTTACCTGCAAACCTGTGGGGAAAAGAGTACTTACCAGGGGTACCTCAAAAACCTGAAAAACAAAGGGTATAAACCAATCAGAGGGGACAAAACAAAAACTAAAAACTAAATTATTTTTCGAACGAGCCTGGCAGTATAAAAGGCGCTTGGCCCTGCCAACCTCAGTTCGTCTCCAGCAGCCCAAGGAGAAGCATGTTGTGTGTCATGCCTGATGAGACCCATGCGGGGGTCGAAACGCGTCGCGAAACACACAGACTGGGCAACAATTAGAGACGCTATGTGGACGTGGGGCCCCTGCGTTGTTCCTCTGCGAGGCAGTGCATGTGCCTGTTCGGCCCCTCACGGGGTCGTTCCTTGGTTCCCAACGGAATTGTCACCCTAACCCAACCCCTAACCACTAACCCTAACCTTAACCCTACCCCTAACCCTAACCCTAACCCTACTACCATCCTAGGTAGACACCAACTACACACCCCTCACAAACACACACACGCACACACATAGGTTACACACACACACACACACACCAAACCAAATCAAATTAAAATGCTATTTAAATTAAACTAAAATTAAAATCAGAAACCTTTGTACATAAAAAAAACACAACAAAAACACACACACACTAAATGACACACACCTTAAATTAGAATCCCTAAACCCCTACACACTTCAAAACCACTTTGGGACCCCTCGCAACCCCTCGACCTCCATTTTCTCCTCACTTTACCAGCTAGATTTCCACCCAACACCATCACTCTCCCCAGGTTCACGACCCACCCGTCAAAACACACCACCCAAAAATAACCCACCTTCTTCACCTCTTATATCCACCAAACACGAAGACTTCTAGATGGGGACCCTCCAGAATTCATCTACTGGACACCCTTTTTTTTGCAGCAGCTCTGACCTGCCGCGTCTCTTTGACTAAGCGGATTTGGGGAGGTGGACCTACAGCGGCCCTGTCAATTCGCTTACTCTCCTCGCCTTGCTCTCCCTTCCTGGATACTCAATCCAACTCATGTCCCAGAGTTGTCCTCAACGACCACGACCACCACCATCACTTGGGCCGTTTCCACAACCACCGGGCCCCTGCCACCACCGCCGCCAACAAAGTTGTTCTTCATGGAACCAAAGTTAAAGACCTGGAACTCCATGACCCATACTTTGGATTTTCCGCAGCTGCCATGACCATTACTGCCATGATGACCGGTTCCTCCATGGCCACCACCTCCTCCACCCGGACTGTAGCCCTGACGATATCCACGACTTCAACATCCTTAAACTTAACTCATTAGTCTTCACCACAACCTCTACTTTTCTCTCTTTGTTTCCCCACCCTCCCCATCCCTCCTTTTCAGCCCCTTGAGCACCACCTAGTGGACACCCACAACCGCACAACCACACACCCTCACCTACCTTGTCCACCGCAAAGCCTCATGGGAAACACAACCATGACACAGTCCCACACCACCAATATAGACCCCACCACCCTATTACTCCGGGACTTCCTCCCTGGAAACAAAAAGTTTTTTTCCACAGCTCTAAAACACAGACCACCTCATCCAAATAACTCCCCAACCTTAGCACCAACACTCCACAAACCCCCATACATAATACAATTTTTAACCTTAAAAGTAATTACTAATCACATAATAATTTTTATAATTTTTATATTTATTTCGTAGAGTCCACATATATTCCTATATCTTACACTACGTTTCATCCCTTATATTCTATCTCTCATATTCCATATATTACAAGATGAGAAAAATAGGTACATAAATCTATCATAATTGTCTTTTTATCTTTGAATTTAAAATTTACATCTTATACATCCAGTCTCCCACTACCCACCACCCTCTATATTCTAACCTCCCAGAAATATTACACCATCACACATCTTACACCCCATAAACCAACTTCACTCATTTATAAAACCCCTTCCCACCATACCCATCCATATACAATTTTAGAAACACTATGATTCCACATATTTTAACCCTATTTCTCCCATCCAACACCTTTTTAACTCCACTTTACTGCCACCCAGTGGTAACCCCCACTTCCACCACGCACCCTCATTTACATATACCACCGCAAAGCCTCATGGGACATTCTCCAATTCCTCTTCCCTCCCTTCTTCCCTCCACTTATCCCCAAAAAATTTTAACACCTCAACTTCCTAACACAATTGTAACTCTACCTACCAATTTTTAAACTTCCTAATAGACCTTTTCCCTACACACAGAACTAACGGAAAAAACCATGACCGAGAGTAACACCAACACTAGAGACCCCACCACAGGTAATATTCCAATTTAACCTCCGGGGGCACACCTCTCAAGTGCTACAAACCTACCCAGAATTATCCACACTGTCCACCAAAAACCTAATGCCACCTCCTCAACCCTGCACTTTGTCCATCACCAACACCCGCACAACTCTTTTAACACTTTAATCATTAATTTTAAAGCTAACACACACCAAGTTTACCAACTCCAGGACTCCTGCTTCCCACCAACCCTATTTAAACACCTACACCATTATCTCTCATTTTCCTTTATAATCTTCTATATAATTTTTAATCCCTAACTTTTATTTTTATTCGTCTTTCCGCATCCTAACTTATAAATCCTACTACCACGAATACCATATCAACTACATCAGATCCCTTCCTCCAGACCCAGACCGTAAAACCACACACACACACACACACACACTTGAAAAATTAAATAAAAAATAAATAGACAATCCTCCAGACCCTCACACACTACACCACTCATAAAAATACACCAAGACCACATTACACCCTTTCTTTTAATTTTATTTAATTACCCTTATTAGACTCTCCCTCACATCCAACAAAAAAACCCCATTTCTAAACACTCGCGACCCTTCCACACTCTCAAATCTCTTCCAACCCTAACTTCTTCCCACTAACACATCCCTAATACACCATAAGATACTCTCCTAAACAAATTTTAAGATACTTTAAACTTTCTCAGACCAGTACCTCTGGCTCCTGATGGGCCCCCACCAATCAAAGGCCCCTGTTCCCGCCCCTCATTTGCATATTCTGCCGCAAAGCATCATGGGAGCCACCAAAATCCTCCTTTTAACCCTTTTTACACACCCAAAGTTCATAAAAATAACTACAACTCATATAAAATAATCCAACTACCACCCAACACCACTCTAAACCTACCTTTTATCAAAAATAACATTTTAAAACCCAGCACCATGACCCTAAGTCACAGTCCCAATAGTGACCCCACCCCACCCGAACCCCTCATCTTTAACCTAGAAGATCCTTCTTTGGTAAGTTTCAAACCCTTAGATTAGGCTTGCTGATATCTGGGGTTGTGCGGTGTATGGGACACAGGATAAGCTACCCTTCTTTCACTTTACCTTCCCCCTTCCTCTCCGGCCTCTGCCCTTTCCTTCCCCCCACTATTAGATTAATTCTACTTTAAACCTTAACTTTTCCTTTACTAAGAACAATAGCAGCTTCCTTACTACAATATAAATTTTAAAATAATCTTTTGGGTACCCTTATTTATATTCTTAAATATATCCTTTGCTTATCAATTTAATCATCTTCCTTAATAATACCTTTCTCTTCCTTACTATTAATAGTTTCACCATTCCATAAATTTTAACCAAAACCCATACAGAACCAATAAAAAACCTAATGAAATAAGATTTAACCAATCAAAACTTAAACCAACACAGGATTTTAAACACTTCTGTACCAACAAAACTAAAAAAGTCCTTTCCTTAAGACACCAAAAAACAGACAAATTTTCAATTACAACGAACTGTGAAAATCCTATAAACCAAAACAACCGATAAAAACAATAAAACCAATTGGCTATGGGACACATCTCGAGGAATTGATCAACCTCGGGCGGGCCTTCCTCGGGTGAGAGTGTCTAGTGATGTTATGTGCTGGGGGCACATTTTTTACCCTTTCTTTAGTTTTGCATATTTTCCCCTCGTTTTATTTGTTATTGGAGCATGTTTAGTTCAGTTTTTTCCACTAATTGATAATTCATTTTTCTCCCAAATCGTTTAAAAAAATAAAATAAATGAAAGTTGAACTACCCAGGTTCCTTGTGTCTCCTTTTTAAATATGTTGGTGCCTTTTTTTTGGGCTGTAACATATTTATGGGGGCTCGTTCAAAAAAATTAACCCTAGCGCGTTGTCTTTTTTGCCCTTTAGTTGCCTTTGTGTTTTTGCCCTTAGTGATTAAGGGATTGTGTTTAGGGGCATTTCGTTCCGGCTTCGTTGCAGGGATATTTTTGCTGATTTATCTCAATCAATTTGAGTACCTGGTTGGGATATTTGTGGGTCGATTGGTATTGCGCAATAGCCTTTTTGTTGTTTAGGCTGCGTGTGTGTTCAATTTAATCATGTCTTTCAGTTTTGTCCTGGAAGACTTTGTGACAGCACCCACTTTAGAGGTGTTTCATAAATGCTCCAAAGATAATTTGGTGGCGCTTGCTGAGTATTATGGAGTCTCAGTTGCGAAGCAAGCTAACAAACCCACTGTTAAATCGGAGGTATTCTCCGCGCTGGTGGAGCGTGGGATTTTTCCGGCTTCAGTGGTCCCGAAAAGCCCTAGCTTGTCCTCTGGTATGGAGGAAGCCGTTCGTTTAAAGGAGCTGGAAGTGGAGCTTCAGCGGCTGTCCTTAGAGCAGAAGAAGGTTGAGTATCAGACTCAAATTCGCCTGCGAGAGCTCGAGTTGGCCATGCAGCGGCAGCAGCAGCTTCAGGACGCACATTTTGATGTGAGTAAAAATATTCATCTCGTCCCTCAATTTAACGAGAAGGATGTTGACAAATACTTTACTCTGTTTGAGAGGATAGCTGAATCGCTTAAGTGGCCTAAAGAGGCGTGGACAATTTTATTGCAATGTTCACTTGTTGGGAAGGCGCAGGAAGCTTATGCATCGCTGTCTGCTACTGATTGTCTTGATTTTGACAAAGTTAAATCTGCGATCCTTCGTGTTTATGCACTTGTGCCGGAGGCTTACCGACAAAAATTTCGCCGACTGAGACGGCAATATGATCAGCCTTATGTGGACTTTGTGAGAGAGAAAGAGGTTCTGTTTGACAGGTGGTGTTCCTCTCAGAATGTGACTGAGTTTCACCAGCTTAAGCAGCTAGTATTGATGGAGGATTTGAAGAATTGCCTCCCTGATAATGTCACCACATATTTAAATGAAAACAAAGTTGCTGACGTGACTAAAGCTGCTGTGCTTGTGGACGAGTACGTGCTGACACACCAGTCTAGTTTTGCGGACCGGCCTTTTGCGTTTAGCCGATCTAGCCGACCCGACGGTAGTGGCAGCGATAGCACGAATGTGTCTGTGCCTGTTGAGCCAATTCCTGACTCTGTACTTAAGACCGACGTTAAAACAGACGCACCTGAGACAAGAATTAAGGATAACGTCACATGTTTCTACTGCAAAAAGAAGGGTCATGTTATTTCTACCTACCCGGCACTACAGAAAAAGAACATTAGACCCGTGGCACTAATCGCAACTATGAGTCATGTTAGTCAGTCACTTGATGCGCTAGACCAGGCAGGAAGTTGGTGGATTGGTTTTTCTGGGGGAGGAGGGAAGTGTGGTTTCTGGGCGATTCCAATCTGGCACGATTGCCGCCCCATCGCAACCCCGAAATTCAAATAGATAGTTACCCGGGACCTCACTGTACCACTTTTGGAGGATCTTGGAGAAAACGCTGCCTCATCCACATGTTAAAATAGTTGTGCTGTCAGTGGGTCTCAATAATAAAGATCAGGATCCATTCAAAACTTCCATCAAGCAACTTCGAATGGTCTACAACAGGGCCCAGTCTGCCTTCCCTAATGCAGCCATTTATTTTCCAATTATGAATTACTCACCTTTTCTTTTGCAGCAACAGCAGGCGAACCTCAGCCTTATTAACGAGTTTATTTACAGTCGTCTTCCCTTCTTGGAGCCGCTGCCGGGGGATCGGTTCCTCACTGGTCCTGATGAGGTCCATTGGACAAAACAAACAGCAAAGTACATGTTTCAGCATTGGTGTGATCAATTGAAAATAAAGGTTTTTTAACAACGCTTAAACCGATAGAGGCGATCACTTCTTCTTTGACGTGCGCTTTTCCATTGACTAGTTCTACTCACCTTGCAGGACCTGAGGCGGAGCAGGCCGCCCCCCGAGTAACTGATCCACCCACTCGAGCGGACCTCTCTTGGGGCTCAAAATTGAATATTTTAAATTTATCCACTCTTTTTGTTCCGAGTGAAGCGCAGGTGAATCTGCTGGAGAGGGGCCTGACCTTTGTTCCCAGGCCGCGGTCATTTGACAAAAAGGAGCTTTTTCGAGATCTTTATCTCTATCACAGGAGAATCAAACTTGTAGATCACTTTCAGAATTGTACACCTCGAATTGTGCCCTTTACTCTCCTGTCCAACTGGGAGCCGGTCTGGGAACAGTTGGACGACAGGGTCAAAAGGCTAATTAGAACGGATCAATGGTGCCTACAGGACTACATGGCGGCTCAGGTTGATGACGACATTTCGCGACCAGATTTGAAAATCATCAAAGAGCTCTCCGCCCACCCAAATGTCGTCATCAAGCCAGCGGATAAAGGGTCTAAGATCGTTATTATGGATAAACAGCAGTATGTGCTAGAAGCTAACCAACAGTTGGAGAACCACAAACACTACAAAGTAATCACGGGTAGTATGCAACAAGAAACTCTAGTTCGAGTACGTGCAATTGTCCAAAAATTGTACAATTCCAAGTACATTAAAGCTAAGCAAAGAGATTTCTTATTCGGACCCGATAACCCCAGAGACAGGCTGTTCTATTTGCTTCCTAAAATCCATAAAGACCCACAGACCTGGACAGTTCCGCATGTTGTTCCTCCCGGCAGACCGATTGTGTCAGACTGCAGTAGTGCTACGTATAACGTAGCCCAGTATATCGATTCCTTTTTGGGGCCCCTCTCCGTCATCCGAGCTACCTCCGCGACACGTACCACTTTCTAGACAGAATTCGCCCTCTGCGCATGCCCACTGATGTGTTGTTGTTTACAATTGACATTGATAGTTTGTATACAAATATTGAGACGAATAGGGGTCTGCAAACTGTTAGGACCATTTTCAATAGATATCCTGACAGGAGCAGACCGGATGATGAAGTTTTGGAGTTACTGGAGATCTGCTTGAGATGCAATGATTTTGTTTTTCATAATAAATATTACTTGCAGGTACAGGGGACGGCCATGGGACATCGATATGCGCCCTCCTATGCCAATCTTTATATGAGTGAGTGGGAGAGGGAGGCGCTCCAGAAGTGTCCTTTGCAGCCCACTTTCTTTTTTAGGTTCCTGGATGACATCATCGGGGCCTGGGAGCACGGAGAGGAGGAGTTCTTCAATTTCATTCACATTCTCAATCATCACCATCCTTCCATAAAACTAAAACACCAACTTGATCCATTTCGAGTTGATTTTCTGGACACTACAGTCTTTTTGGATCCGGTTAACCTACACCAAAAACAGTTGCTCACTAAGGTCTTCTTTAAACCTACCGACACACATGCTCTCTTGCATAAAAACAGTTATCATCCTAAACATACATTCAAAGGCATAGTTAAATCTCAATTAATTCGATTCCACCGCATCTGTTCCCTCCAAACTGACCTGGACGAGGCCATCTCCGTGCTCTTCAGTAGCCTCCGACAAAGGGGTTATGCGAGGCGCTTCCTGAGGAGGGTTAGACGGGAGACCCTGGGCGCTCCTTCTCCCACTCCTCCCACGACTTCCGTGGACATTAATGAAGCTTCTCTTGCAGCTCCGTGGCGGCTGCGGCCTCATGAGGGGCAGGCCCCCCTGTCTCCTGAAAGAATTCTCCCACTGGCTACCACTTACTCTCATCATTTGATCAAGTTGCATAGCAAAATCAAAAGTAATTTCCAAACAATCATGTCTGATCATTCCTATTTGGCTAAATATAGAGTCATCTCTGCCTATAGGAAAAACAAGAGCCTTAGGGATGCTCTCATACGAGCACCCTTCACCACACAGGGCAAGGACAATCACAATAAGACACACTCAGAGAAACATGGAGAGAGATTTTTTTCATGTGCTTACCTGGTGAATTCTCATGGAGACACGGGGGCCCCGATTACACAGCGCTTTGACCTCAACAGTAAAAACCTGGTCTATTGCATTTTGTGTCGACAGTGTGGTCTCTTGTATGTGGGGGAAACTGCCCAGCCTCTGTTTGCTCGGCTGGAATAACATTTGTATACAATTGGGGGAGGCAGACTGGACACCCCTTTGGTCGGCCATTTTCAGATCCATCCCATTCAGGGTTTGGCCATTGTGGGCCTTCAGACCTGCCCGACTTGGACGGGGGGTCAACGAAGAAGACATGAGAGAATTTGGATTAATAAGTTGAAAACTACAGTCCCCACTGGACTGAATGCATTCTAATAAAGGTATTCCAAAGTTGGATTTTTGTTCCGGAGACTTCTGTGTGGGCCGTTTTGAAGGCTGGCCACAATCCTAAATGGTTTTCTGATCTTAGGGTGAACTTCCATCAGGTACGCTGGGGGCCTTTTGGAGACTGCTCTGCCCGGAACCACCTAGGGAGAAAATAGCATTTTTCTTGATGTTTGTTTGTTTGTATCCTTATTTATTTATTTATTTATTTATTTATTCATTCATTTATCTTACCTTGAGGATGTATTTCCTCCTTTTGCTTGGGTTGATTCATATGATTTTTTCACTTTTTCTTCTAGATGTGGTCTCCAGTTTGTGTATATTTTTTGTATATATTTGGAAGTTTGATTTGGATTTGATTTTGCACTTATAATATGGATTTTTTTCTTGTATTTTGTCCTTCAAGGGGGCCATTTATGAATTGGTTTGGGGTTGAGCACTTCCTCCGTTTGTCTAGCAGATGTCCTCCTTGACTCACCTATGAACTGAAAAACAGATTAGAAGACAGTAGCTCATTCAGAGGTTTAAAGAAAGGAGAGAGGTAGAAAACACACGTGTGTGCGCGTGTGTGTGTGGAACTCAGGTAACTTCATTCTAACGCCTGTTGCCAGTGCAATTGAGTCTTATTGTGGATCAGTAAGAACCAAATCCCCCTAACCTAACCCTAACCCTAACCCTATGTCCCTACGGGGAATACCCTAACTAATCAGCCAGCGCCTCCTCCAGCTGGGGAGTGCCGCTGCGATCCTCAACCCCGAACTTATGCAGCTGTGGTGCGTAGAGGTCCAGTCGGACCCATGGTGCAGGCGGAAGATGCACAGTTCACTCAGGTGGTGCGAAAAATGTATAGCATCATCAAGATGTTACACCACCTGCGAAATGTGACCCCCACAGGGGACAACGGCGGCCCAAAACAGATCACCCGAATGGTGGAAATCTTGGCCACAATGATTCAGCCTGCATTTCCCACAACGGAGACGGCTGACTTCACTTGCAGATGAATCAGGTTTTTGTAAGCCCAGCCACCGCTAACATCTTGGCAAAACATTCACAGAATGTTTGTGAAAAGACTAAATCAGAGACAGAAATGACTTCTCATCAAACCAAGTTGTGTGACACTACAGTGAAAATTAAAAGACAGGAGCCATCAGAAGAGGAGGAAAGAAAGAGCTGCGAGGAGGAAAGAGAGAGACAGCAGAAGGAGCCATCGGAGGAGGAGAGAAAGACCTGCAAGAATGGAACAGAAGAGGAAGAGGAGGCCAGTGTGAAGCCAAGGGTTCCCCATCTGCGAAAGAAAAGGCCTGCACCCATACCCAGGAACAGTCCGGTGAGAACTCCAATTTACTAAAGTTGGAATTTGTATTATACACTACAGTAGCATTTCATTTTTGTTTATGATTAGTGATGACAATGGAGTTAAGGAGAGAAAGAGTTGATAAACCTAAATTTGGTTGAACAAATTTCCACATTGAAGCCACTGATATGCCGAAACTTGGTTTTCACTATTTTGTGTATCTGATAACATGGGTTTTTCTGTCTGTAGGAAATTACAAAAAAAGCAAAGATGGTTGTGGCTGTACAAGTCCCTTCTCGGGTAGGTGTACTTTTTCAAGTCAGTTTTATTAAAATAGCGCCAAATCATTACACAGGTCAAGTCACTTTACATGTAGAGCAGGTCTAAACCGTACTCTGTATAAAAATGATGTACAAAGAAAGACCCAACAGTTTGAGCAGCACTTGGCGACAGTGGCAAGAAAAAACTTCCTTTAAAAGGCAGAAACCTTGAGCAAAACCAGATTTAGGGTGGTGGTGGTGGTGGTGGTGGTAAGGTGGAAGTGGGGTGGGGGTGGGGTCATCTGCCTCGACCGATTAAGTTGATAGAGGCGCTATCTAAATAAATAAAAGTGGATATATAAATAAATAAAATTGAAATCATTGACAAGTACAAATTTTTTCTTTATGTGAGATTAATAAAGGCATATCTTATCTTATCTTATCTTATCTTATTGGAATTAATCTGAGAGATACAACCTAAACCAGCTCAGCGCAGTTCCTTTAATGCCAAGTAGATGTTCTAGTCTCTGTAGTAGGATGTGACCAGCGCTGTCTCCGTGCTATGATGCACTCTGAATCATGACTGAAAGTCCTCAAACAAGCTATTGTTTTGAACAAAGTTGCATAACTGACTAGCAATTGCTTTCTCAAGGATCTTAGATAGGAAGGGGAGGTTAGAAATGGGTCTACAGTTTGCCAATATGCCTGGTAGTAGGCTTTTTAAAAAGAGGTTTAACTACAGCTAATTTAAATGACTGAGGTACATAACCTGTAACTAGAGACAGGATGAAAGCAGACTGGTTGGGACGGGGTTGGTAAAATAATTTCCAGTTCGTAGATGGACTTGCTTAAAGAGGAGATCGGAGTCGTTCAGTTAAGATCTTACAAAGCTTTAATCTGGATCCAGAGGAGCAGTTACAGATCAACAACACATCAGGCTGTTTCAGAGAAGTGCTCAGCTTGTTACAGGGTGATGAGATTCTTATATCCTATTCTTCCAAGATGGTACCATGGCGTACCAGGCTGACCTGCCACATAACTTACTTTGTCTTTTACGACTTCTCACTCCTGCCGGTTATCTAGCTGTGACCTTCACCACTCCGTGATAATTCACAGACTCTCTTTGTTTGCAGTACAGCTTTGGAAGCTCAGTATGCCAGACATGGATACATAGCTCAGATATTTAGAACATGAATATATAGTTTTAATAGTAGAAACAAACTAAACATGAATAGAAATATGCATCATATCACAAAATTCTTTTAACAGGGGTCCAGGAGACAAGTCGATGGTTTTGACAGAGAGATCATTGAGGTTAATTGTTGAAGCTTGATTGGAGAAAACTGTCCAGGTATACAGCAGGTTTCACAGCCGAGTCTAAAATTCCTGTGCACTTGACACTAACAAATCAGTATTACTATTACTTGAGAACCAGTTAGTGTTTATATATATATATATATATATATATATTTTTTTTTTTCCCTCAGATGAATCAGGCTTATGTAAGCCCAGCCACAGCTATAGTCCTGGCAAAATATTCACAGAACGTTTGTCCAAAGCCAACATCAGTGAAGGAAATGGTTTTTCATCAACGCAAGCTGTTGAAGAGAAAGACCTACAACAAAGAAAAAATTGAGCAACAGGTAGCAGCATGTGAGGAGGAGGAAAGAAATATCTGCGAGGGAAAAAGAGAGAAACAGCAGGAGGAGCCATCAGAGGAGGAAGAGAAAAAGAAAGGTGAGCAAGAAAGAGCAAAGCTGCAAGAGGAGCATCAGAGGAAAGAACGACATGGAGAAGAAGTGACAAAGGAGAGAGGGCGTCCAAAGAGAAAAGGGCCAGGTGGAGAAGAGGCAGTGAAAGAGAAGGCGGGGTGTCTGAGCAAAAGAAGATGGCATGGAGACAAAGAAGTCAAAGTGGAGAGAGGGCGTCCAGGGAGAAAAGGAGTCTGATTGTTTATCCCATCTGTTGTATGTGTTCCGTCCTCCCTTGTAGTAGTTGTTCCTCCCATTGTCTTTGTTCCATCCCCCTGTGTAGTGTTTGTTCTACTTGTAGTCCTTGTCCCATCGTCGTCCCCTACTGTATCCAATATCTCGTCCTCTGTCCCATCTTTGTCCCCTGTTGTAACTTGTGTCTCGTCCTTTGGCAAAACGTCGCCCCCTGTTGTCCTTCCCCCAGTTGTATCCATTGTATCGTCTGTCCATCGTATTACTGGTTCTGTTAATGTGGGCTTTGTTATGTTAATCGTTGGTAAACTATATTAAGTATTTATTACTAAGTTGTAACGATTTTAAATGTCTATAACTAAAGGCTAATTTATTTTCACCAAATGAAATCAAATTGAATGAACAGAAATTTTTAATGAACAGAGATTTTTAATTATTCCAATTTTTTATAATGAGTTTGGGTCTGAATTTTAGTCCTAATTGTTAATTTTTAACCCCAAAGAAATTTTAAATGAACTGAATGAACTTTTGCAAATTAAAATAGAAGGAAAATCAACTATTTAACTAAGCAACCAATTAAATGAGCTGTAATTTTAGTGTTTTAATTTGTAAAGATGAATTTTGTAGGCCAAATTGTATTTGTGATTGTTTGTAAAATTAATTTTTGGTCCAAATTGGTAGTCCGAATTGTTATTGATGAATTTAGATAAAGTATTTTAGGCCGAATTGTTTGTTAATTAAGGAATTTAAGTTCGAATTGTTTAGGATTTCGTGAATTTGTAGGGCCGAATTGGTTTTAATTAGTAATTTTTAATCCCAATGAAATAATAAATCTAACTAAACTAAAAGGTTTTAACGAAACAAAATCAACTATTAAGTTGAAATTAAAGAGCTTTGAAAAAAGCTATTGATTAATTGTTAAATCCCCAATTGGTCTCTAATTATGAATTATGTGTGCCGTCGAACAGCGTTTCGGCCCTGAGGCCTTCTTCAGGTTCAGGGCACACGAAATCCGAAGGTAGGAGCTGTGCTTTGTGTGTCTCTCACGCAGGAGCTGTTGCTTGTCTGCTGGTCGAGCACGGAATGCAGCTGCTCTCTGCCTCCTCGCCTTTTATACTCCGTGGCTGACTTGGGGTCTCTCACCCACTTTTGCAGGGGTTCTTCGAAATGGTTTGTATTAAGTTGGTTAGTGTGGGGATTGTATGAATTGTATTTATTGTATTTAATGGTTTTTAATGCTTGTTTGGGGTAAGTTGTATTGATACAGATTATTGTAAGGGCTATATTAATAAGTTTATTGTATTTATTGATTTAATTCCGGAATTTTTGTGGTTTTAAGGGTTAATGAATTTTTAACAAGGATGGGAATTTTTTAATTGATCTGTGTATTGTAAATTGTTTGTTATTAATTGTAAATTGTTTGTTAGTTAATTGTGGAACCATCTAATGAATTTTTAAATTGTTGATTAATTGTGGAACCGCCTAATGAGTTTTGAATAGTTTTTAATTGTTTTTTAATGAATTTTAATTGTTTTTTAATGAATTTTTAACATGGTTAAATTAATTTAGGAGTAAAGTAGCCAAATTTTAATTACATGAATTGTAGATTATTTTTAGGAATTTTGAAGCCTGCTGGTCCAGGACATGAATTTATGGGCGTTTATATGGGAGCATTAATTCTATAGGTGCCCTAACTGGACTGTAGGTGTGGTTGGATGGAGTTTTAAGGATAGGGTTAGAGGTAGGGGAGGGGTTAGGGTAAGGGATAGAATTAGGGGAAGATGTTAGGATTAGGGTATTCAGACTATCTTGACAACTCCCCCCACTTCATCCGCCGACTGGGTGGTTTGCAATAGGGAGTTGAAGGCAATGCACGGGCCGACGCACGCTGTCGACACTCTCCCGGTCACTCGGTGTCAAAGAACGGAGTAAGAGGAGCCTTATCCGGGCTTCGGGTATGTGACTGGACCCATAAAGTGATGTGTGTGGATCCTGGAGAACATCTGTGGGGTCAAGAGTCAGCAGAATCATAACCCTAACCCTGCTACTCCGAGATCTTCTAAGACCTGGTCCCCATCAAGTATTCTTTATTATCATACTATAAATAAAATAAATAATAAAAGACCCAGAGTGAGATACTCAACACTACAGCTGCCGAGAGAGAGGGGGGGGCATCTCCCTGCCTTGTTTTAGAGATTACCACATATCGGCCCAGTTGAGAACTCTGGTGTGTTGGTGCAACCCAGCCTATGTGGCAAAATGAAAGACATTGAATTATCTTTAATGGATATACCTACACAGTCAGTACTGGGATGCCTTAACAGAATTAATGAGGTATTTCAATTGCATAATCAGTTTGTTGTTTTCTCAGTGAGAACATGGTTACAGGTGGTCAAGAGATTTGGGCTGCAGAGGGAGATCAGGTTGTTGAGCTGGCCGGCATATGATCCACACTTCCTCCCGGCATCACAGGACCATAGATTCAAACAATGGGCTCGACGTGGCATCACGTCTCTATGCCGAATGATTCCAAAGGGGAAATTTAATACTTTTGAGGGGTTATGCCAATCATTTGAGTTCGGCAAAGAGGACTTTTACCGGTACTTACAGATTCACCACTTCTTTTTACAGGAAATAGGGAGCACTGATTCAGTTGAACCCTCAAGAATAACACAGATACTTATTGATGCGTATAATTCAGAAAACTCTAAAGCCATTGTAGGCAAACTATATTAGGGTCTCACCTCAATGAACAAAAACTCAACTGTCTTTATAAATCCTGTCTCAGAGTGATGCTGAGAAACTAGTCCATGCATTTGTAACTTCTAGGCTGGACTATTGTAATTCTTTATTATCAGGATGTCCCAATAACTCTCTTAGAAACCTCCAGCTGATCCAAAATGCTGCAGCCAGAGTTCTGACAGGAACCAGAACCAGAGATCACATTTCTCCTGTATTAGCTTCTCTTCATTGGCTCCCTGTAAAATCCAGGATAGAATTTAAAATCCTTCTTCTAACATATAAAACTGTTAATGACCAGTTCCATCTGATCTTAGAGACCTTATGGTACCTTATCATCCCAACAGAGCTCTTCGCTCTCAGACTGCAGGTTTGCTTGTGGTTCCCAGAGTTTCTAGAAGCAGAATGGGAGGCAGAGCCTTCAGTTATCAGCTCCTCTGTTGTGGAATCAGCTCCCAGTTTGGGTTTGGG
This sequence comes from Stegastes partitus, assembly GCF_000690725.1. Classification (NCBI taxonomy): domain Eukaryota; kingdom Metazoa; phylum Chordata; class Actinopteri; family Pomacentridae; genus Stegastes; species Stegastes partitus. Next base: position 3,035 of record NW_007580440.1, on the reverse strand, counting down.
AGGCAGACACCCTCTCTACTTTTAAGATTAAACTTAAAACTTTCCTCTTTGACAAAGCCTATAGTTAGGGCTGCTGAGGATCACCTGAGCTGTCCCTTAGTTATGCTGCTAGAGGTTTAGACTGCTGGGAGATTCACATGATGCACTGGGCTACTATCCTCTTCTCTCTCGTTTCCCCCGAGGTTCTGTGTTCCGTGTTCTGCTTGTTCTCTTCTCTTCACAGATGTTTCTGGATCTGGAGCTCAACATCCCTGATCTGCAGCCGCTGGCCTCACCACCTGCTGTCCTGCCATCCCCACCCCAACCTCTCCTGCTATCCCCTCCCCCATCATCTTCTTTCCCAACCCAACCGGTGGAGGCAGATGGCCGCCCTCCCTGAGCCTGGTTCTGTCGGAGGTTTTTTTTCCCCCCCTCCCTCTCCTAGGGGGGTTTTTGGTTCCTTCCCACCGTCGCGGACTGCTTGCTTATAGGGAATCCAAAAGCGATTGGATTGTTGGGTTTTCTGTTTTCTGTTTCCTGTATTATTGTTTCTTATGATGATAAGCGCTATGTGATGACATGTGTTGTAAATATGTGCTATATAAATAAAATTGAATTGAATTGAATCAAGCATGGTTAACTCACTGCTCCACCATTAACTCCCTCTTTTGGAGAGATTTTTGTTGGAAAAATTTGACCCGTTTTTTTATAACACCCTCCCAAAAATCCAAATCAACTGGGTCCCTGTGCTATTGCTGGAGGGAGTGTGGATTGGCTTCAGCGAACCATGCTCACATATTTTGGTCATGCCCACATATTCAGCCATTCTGGAAAGGAGTGGGACATTTCTTATCAGAGACTCTGGACCTGAAACCAGATTTTTCTTTTACTTTCCTCTACCTGGGAAAAATCCCCAGTGATCTCTCTAAAAGTGACAAATACCTCCTGAAGACCTTTTTGGCTGCAAGCAAGAAAGCGATAACGAAGTGCTGGCTTCAGAGGACACCCCCCACCACTACCCTTCTTATTAGTATAATCAACTCCAATTG
>NW_007580440.1:0-1402 GCF_000690725.1 Stegastes partitus | reverse complement strand
TTACCGATCTTTGACTGGCTGAGAATAGCTCTTTCTTGCGCAGGATTAGAACCCTTCCAGTGACCCGCTGCTTGTTTCCTTGGTTCTTCTTTTCAGATTCTTGCTTGCCCTCCCTTGTGTCTTCCTGAGGTTTTTCTGTCACCACGTCATCATAGTCCGCACCTGCCCTCTTGCTCCTCTCTTTCTTCTTCTTTTCCTTGACTGCATAGCTTGATACTGCCATCATCGTCAATGCTCTGCTCTGGACTGTGTCTTCTGTCGGGTCATCCGTTGTAAAATGACAGGTTCAAATCATGAACTGATACTTCTCAACCCAAAAGAACTGTTTTTCAAATTTTCATGCTGAAGTAACCTTGGTAAAATCTTTTGGCCGTTTGGGGATCATGGCACATGAATGTTGCTACCCTCTCATATGTTTTATGTCCCAGCTGCCGCTTGGCCTGGTGGGAGAAATCATGCACAAAGTACATAAGATAAAAATGTTGCATCTTGTAATAATAATAAAGACTTTAAAAGAACAAAACGTGTCTTACATAAGTGGCAACAGAAGAACGTAACATATTGAATGTGGGGCCAGGACCCAGATTCAGTCCTTCCCAGGCATCCTTAAAATACTCTGGGAGTTTAAATAAGGGCCCTCCAACAGTGGTATGAAAAAACGTGGATGCCTCTGAGCCTCCCTCAATTTGACCACGAAGTCTGTTGTAACGCCTGAACCAGGCATACTCCTCTGGTTTCAGTGGTATGGCTGCTTGCCCAAAGTGTCTCTGGGTTTTGTGTTCCTGAATCTATTTTAAAAAGACATTTGATTAGTGTTTCTAGCTAAGTTGTTAAACAATAGATGCATGTTGTGTTCACTTGTTTCATTTTAGTATTTGTACTTACACGAATGACACGATGACCTCTTGTAGTCTTTTCAGCAGTCTTGACCTCTTTCACGGACATGTTGATAATTACACCCTTCCGATGTCCAGTCGTTGCAATGAGAAACCCACCAAGCAGTCCAAAAAACAGTCTGAGTTTCCTTATGTTATGTGGTTCCTCCTCAAGATTGTCTTTTAAAGAAGAGAAACAACATTTTATGCATGAGCGTTCAAAGACAGTTGCCTTTAGGTCTGGAGCTGATTTAGCAACTCTATTTTCCACTACCATAATCTACCAAACAATAATTCTGTACAAATTGGAAGACATCCAAGTTAGCAGACAGCACATAGGCATGAGTTTCTAAATATAAATTAATCTAAAATCTTCTACCAATTTACAACAAAAAGCCACCTCAACGCATTTTGAATAGAAAAACCAAATAAATTCCCTTTGAGCAATCTCTTAGAGATGTTTGAACAACTGCTGTGACTGTATAAAAAACCCCTGGGATTTGTATATTTGGACTGTTCCAAGCCCC
>NW_007580439.1:24615-26033 GCF_000690725.1 Stegastes partitus | reverse complement strand
TTTGCTGCGGATCAGAGTTGTCGGGATGTCAGTGTCAGTGAACTCGTCATCCAGGTCCACCACGTAGGCCATCCTGCCGGGCAGGAACAGTTCGTTCCTCTCGGGCAGACCGGATCTGAACACTGTTCTGTAGATGTTCCGACCTGAAGGGAGATTATTGCTTTTACACAGCAGAGCTTTGTTCTCAACCAGATTCTGATTCCAAGACAAAATGATCTCAGACTATTTAGACACTTTCTGTTGAAGCATTTGACTTTTCAAGAAACATGTTTTCCTCAAATTATGACCTTCTGTATCTTCTAATTATATTCTGACTTGTTTCTCCAAAAATGATCCAACTTTTATCTCAAAATATTCAGACTTTTGTTCTCAACATACTTTACCTTACAATGTATTTATAACAACTGTGTAATATGATATATACAAGGATGTTAAAGAGAATAACAACAACAACAACAACAACAGAGCTCTCAGGTGTGAATCACAGTGATCAGGACTCACCGAGACGAGTCTTAAACTCGATCTTCTCCTCCGGCTCCACGTCCTTCCTGACAGACAGACAGACAGACAGACAGACAGGTTACAGACAGGTAACTGATTTCACATCACAACCAAATGAATAATAAAAAGCTACTGAAGATGCTCATACTTGGCCTCTTTCTGGACTTTCTCCATCATGTCTTCTTCTTCTTTCTCCTTACTGGTGATTTCAGCTCTCACCTGTCACACAGGTAAACAGGTGAGTTTACAGGAAGCAGCACTGTGCAGAGATTCACAACACATTCACAGCGCCTGACCTTCTGCAGCAGAGCGAAGTCCAGACCTTTCACCAAGTGAGTGTGCTCCATGTCACCTCCCAAGAACTTGGACTCCTGGATGAGCTGCCGACGCTTCTCAGCTGCAGACTTATCTCTGAAGAACCAGGGACACAGGAGAACCTCAGAACAGGTACGCAACATCAGGACAAAATTCAACCAGATACCCAACAGTATAACGTCAGGGGAAAACACACACACAAAAAACTCAAATAGTTATGACTGTCTCTCAAAATACTCAGGCATCTCACTGCATAACATCTAGACTTTTTTTGTCAGGTGCAACTGCACTATTAGCAATGTTAGCAGTATCATCATTCTCAGTACTATTACTGTTAGCAGTATTAGCACTAGCAATCTTATCATCGGCAGTGTGGTGTTAGCAGTGTAAGTGTTGGCAATGTTCTATCCGTTAGCAGTACTAGCGTTACCAGTGTTGGTTTTAGTGGTACTAGTGTTAGCAGAGTCAGCACTGTTACTGTTATCACTGTTAGCAGTATTAGCATTAGCAGTGTTAGTGTTAGCAATGGTATAACTGTTAGCAGTATTAGCGTTAGCAGTGTTGGTGTTAGCAGTACTAGTGTTAGCAGAGTCAGCACTGTT
>NW_007580439.1:20382-24440 GCF_000690725.1 Stegastes partitus | reverse complement strand
TAGCAGAGTCAGCACTGTTACTGTTATCACTGTGTTATTTAGTGTTAACAATTGTATAATTGCTAGCAGTATTAGCGTTAGCAGTATTAGTGTTAACAATAGTACAACTGCTAGCAGTGTTAGCAGTACTCATGTTGACAGAGTTAGCGCTGCTAGTGTTATAACTGTTAGCAGTATTAGCATTAGCAGTGTAGGTGTCAGCAGTATCAGTGTTAGCACAGTTAGCATTATCAGTGCTATCAGTGCTAGTGTTAGCAGCACTCACGCCTCAGCGGTGGGGCCCACAGCTCTGTAGTTGGCCGTGGTGCTGATCAGCTCCGTCTCCTCGTAGTCTTTGTTGACGCCGTCTCGTCGCTCTCTCGCTCGGTCTCGGTACTTCTCGGCCAGCTCTCGCTCTCTCTCCATCTCCTGCTGACGTAGCTTAGCATAATAACTGCAACACAATGATAATCAATGATCAATCAAGAGTATTCTGATCAGATCAACGCAAAAACAGGTGAGAGGTGTAACCATGGTAACCAGCCGATGCTTCTCGTCTCGATGAATCGCCTTCTGTGTGGTAGCTCCGACATTGTGTTGATACAGAGTTCAGTCACACAGTTACACACAACGCTCGCAGTTTTCACGACTTCCAGTTGATGATCAGTCGCAGTCCCGCAGCTGAAAAGCACCTGATCAATAACGCTCACCTCTTCTTCTTCCTCCTCCTCGCTGCAGGGTCCTCGTCCTCGTTGTAGTCCCTTGGCATTCTGGGAAATAAACGATGACGGGTTAAGGTTTGCTCAGACAGCAGACAGACAGCGGTCAGAGTTTCTGTCACTCACTCATGATGTCTGGACTTAGAGGGCGGAGCCGACGATGGCGCCGCCCGCGGTGTCATCAGCAGCTTCCTGAAGTCGTCATTGGTCAGTTTGGACCTGAACACAGAGACACATTACACCAGGAGAGCAATCACACAACAGCAGAGGAAGCAATATCAGTTATTGATTAGTATTAATATGATCCGGACTCACTGAGCAGCAGCTCTGTGGTCGTCCACCTCGTGGCCTTCAGGGGCCAAAGGGTTGGAGTAGCTCTCAGCTGCAAAACAAACAGCAGGTTAGTCTGACAGCAGGGGGCGCTGTTTAACAATCTGATGTTTCCTCACAGATTTTGTGGACAAACTGAGTGTTTTATGTTGTTTTTTGAGGAAATTCTGTTTTCAGCTTCTTCGTTGTGAATGTTTGACTTCTGAGACTGAATACTTCTTGGACACCTGAATCGATAATAAAACAACAGCTACGGCTGAACTCAGAGCTTCTGACCACATTTACTGGCAGCAGATTCTCATATCTGAGAAGTTTGAAGCTGCTGCACATCAGACCAAACGATATCGATCACAGACAGAAACGGGTCACAGCTCACTTCAGAGCTTCTGATTCAAACTAACAGCAGCTGTTTGTGCTTTTTTTTTCAAACCTGACAGTGTTTTGGTTCAAGTTTCCTGTAATCAGGAGCTCATTTAACTAAATTATCTTTGTTGATTAACTGACGTTCAGGTGCATGGTTATTTCCACTGTGGATCTGAATTGATCAGATGTTTGGTCTCTGAAATGCCAGAAGATAATGAAAGTGTGGATCAGAGTTTCCTCAAAGGTCTTGTTCTGTCCAAAGAGCTTCAGTTTACTGTCGGAAGTAAAACATTCACATTGAAGAAGCTGCAGTCAGAGAATTTAAAGTGTTCTTTAAAAAAAAAAAAAAAAACATGTTTCAGACTGATAACAAATCATCTGAGTAGTTGAGAAATGACACAACAGTTAAAAATAATCTGTTAATGTTCTCAGTTCAACTCATGCTGCAGCGACGTTTAGTGAGAACTGCCTGAAAAAACTCGAGTTTTCTTTGATCATCCAGTTGAGCCGATGTGAAGAAAAACTCCGCTTTGATATTAATCTGTTATAAACTGCTGTCGATGAAACAACGAAAACAAAAACTGTTTCAAACCGGCGACAATATGAACAGTCTGGTGAAGGAGAGCTAAGCTAAGCTAAGCTAACTGAGCCTCGTCTCGCTGTGAGTCTGTCAACCACTAACCGGGTCCATAAACACGCCACCGGCGCGTCTTATCAATAATTATGCATATTTCCTCCAGAATAACGTGTTTTATTACCGTCAGGATGTTAACAGTCCGTGTAGCTAGAAGCTAGCTCCGCTGCTAGCTACACGGACTGTTAGCATGCTAATGAAGCTAACGGACTTACTTTCAGGCATCTCGGCAGAGGTTCGGTTCTTTGCTGCGGACGGAAGCTGCTCTGGTCCGGCAGGAGGACAAAGTGACGCTCAGAACTGGAGTTTATTTGGCCGGTCGGTTAGCTGCTGGTTAGCTGCTGGTTAGCTTCACTCTGTTGTCGTATTTGTGTTCGTCTGCTCTTCTTCTTTTGCAACAGAGCAAAGCGCTGCGCCGGCGCCCCCTGCAGGAGCAGCAGCGACACGGCCTCCACCCGTCCGGCCGCTGCGCCGCCTTTGGCCTCCGGTTTCTTCACAATGAATCCCAGATTTCTTCTTCTTTCCTTGAGCGTTCCATGGTGAGCACAAAGCGGACCTTCCCACTAATAAATCCTTCCTACTACCGTAACAGGAAGCGCTGACGGTTCTTCCATTTTCCTGTTTTTACTAGAATCAGTCTTGATATTAAAATGTGAGCTCAGAGTTGAATCTCAGTTCATGTTCCACACTTCCAGCTGTTTCTCTGGAGTTTTCTTTGTGTTTTATTTAGTTGGTCATTTCCTCCATTGTTTTGTGTATGTTGGATGCTACAGTGATTTATCTGCATCATTGTAATAAAACCGTGGATGAACAACTCATTTCATACATTTGGTTCTTTCCTGACCTTTACAGGTTTGTTCCTTCGTGTTGTTTCACTGCACCTGGATCAGCAGCTGCTTTGTTCTTTCCTTCTACCTGTAACAGAACATCCAGACTCTCTTTAACCCTTTGGAGCCTTTTTCTCACCCTTCTCTGGGTTTCAACACTTTTTCTTCTCCTTGTGCCGATAAAGTTCCTCCAGACATCCTCCTTTTTTTGCATTTTTATAATTTCTCCTACATTAACTTTTAGTCTTTTACATTCAGTAACAGTCTGACAGCAGCACAGTCGACAGCGCAGGCGTCATGTTGTCGTTTAGAGAAAATCCATCATATTCATTTGGACCTAAATGTTTCATGAACAATCTTTGTTTGCTGTCAGATAAAACACTTCTGTTTTCCTGCAGTGGCAGAAATGTTCTGTTTAAATGTGCACACGTGTAAAGTGGAACCAGTCAGCGTGTTCTAACTCCTGAAATAATTCTTTTCCTCCATCCTTGAGTTTTTGTGAATGGCTGCTGCCCCCTGCAGGTCCAGAGAGTCATTGCTCAAGGTTCTCCAGGACCAGCTGGAGGTTCTGCTGCTTTATTCCTTAGCAGACACATCAATGATTCAACTGCCCCCTCCCTCCATACATACATAGATGCTGATAAGACAATTCAAAAAGACTAAAATTACTGCTTTAAAGCCAGTTAACACCTCAGGAGACACAAATAATGAGCTCACTTTAACCCAACAAAACTTCCTTTAAACCCATTAAAGCCCAGTAAACTGCTTAAGTTCAGTGAAAACCCCTTAAATTACCAGTGGGACTTCCTGAAAGCATCCTAAATCCCCCAAAAGACTGCTTCTAACCAGTAACACCCCTTAAACTACCAGGAAAATGTTGTGGACTGCCTTAAACTGACACTTTGTAAAAGCCCCTGAACTACAACAAGCTCCTCAAACCCCCGAAGAAACACCAGCTGACTCAGGTGAAGGCAGGTTCACCTGGACAGGTCGTGCAACACACATGAACTCCTTCAAACTTCAGCACCAGCTCCAAAAACCAGTAAAGACGTCATTCAGCTTTATTCATATCAACACATTTACAGAAACAATAAACTGAGCAGTGAACTCAGGTGAGTCCATCCTGGACTGAACCACTTCCATCAGGGGGGCGGGTTAAGGTGTGGACCGGACCTTCCATCAGGGGGGCGGGTTAAGGTGTGGACC
>NW_007580439.1:19219-20232 GCF_000690725.1 Stegastes partitus | reverse complement strand
ACCTTCCATCAGGGGGGCGGGTTAAGGTTTGGACTGAGCCAGAGTCTGCAGAACCTGTCCCACCTGATCGGCGGACATGTTTTCCACAGAGACGCTGCTCTCTTTACCAAAATCTGACAAAACACAAACAGCAGCTTCATCAATAAGTGGATCGATAACACAGCGATCAGCACCAACGTGTGTGGCCGCATCCCATCATGCCGTGCGGTGGGACGCAGCAGACTCACCGTAGCGGGCCCAGAGCCGAGCCTGGACACCAGAACACTCCCGGATCAGGATGGGGAAGTCGGGGTTGGACTTCTTCAGGGTCACGTAGTTTTGCTCCACAAAGTCTCTGAAACACACAGCGACCAATCAGCACCTGTAGGGAGCGGGGCCAAGCTCACCTGACACCAACCAGCCAATAAAAACAGTCTGAACTATGACACAGGAATTCAGGTGTGTTTCCATGGTAACTGATGCAGTGAGAAGCTCCTCCTACGGACCAATCAGCTCTCTGGAAAACATGAGCAGCGTCAGAAGATCCAGAGATTTAGTGATTTCCTTGTTCTGCCTTCACCGGTGATGTCATCCTAAAACAGAACCCGGCTCTTTGAAATAGAACCTATTTCTGTGAGACGCCGGTATCAGTAAGAACATCCATCACACTGTCAGGACGTCTGGTCCTTTGAGTCATTTTGTTTTCAGCCTGGTTCACGATTTAAACTTCTCTCACTGGTTTAGGATCACAGTTTGTTCTTCTTCTCAGAAAAATATAAAGTTGTTCACAACTTATTACAACCTTCTGAGCTGAAACCAGACGTTTACATCGTCTGTATAAAAGGACATGAAACCAGTTTGTTCTCACCGTCTGACATTAAATCAGACTAAATTCTTCCTGTTTCAGCTCAGTCAGGATCACCAACATTATTTCTGTTTGCTAAACACCAGAATAATGAGAGAGAGAATGTTTTATTACTTGATCTTGACCTGATCACCAACAGATAATCTGGATAAATTAAACCTGATCACCA
>NW_007580439.1:17699-19029 GCF_000690725.1 Stegastes partitus | reverse complement strand
ATAATGTGGATAAATTAAACCTGATCACCAACAGATAATCTGGATAAATTAAACCTGATCTGTGGAACAAACAAAGCAGCGTCAGTTACAGAAATCTTTAACAATGAAACGGAACTTCGTACATTTTAATTTTCAGCTTCTGAAACTAAAACCTGAAACACTAAAGCAGGAACTCACCGTCTGATTGTTATTATTGTTATTGATTTATTATTTACTCCATAGAACCTGTCCGACTGATTGATTAGAACAGCTACTGATTGGTCCTCTGATGATCAATCATTGGCTCATTATCAATCAAACTTTATTCATACAGGACCAAACACACGAAGTACAAACCGGAAGTTCTGACAAAACTTTCTGGCTGATTTTTAAGACTTTCGTGTTCTTCACGGCGGATAAATTAAACCCAGAGTTTCAGTGTCCGACAGGTGCTCCTGATGCTAAGCTAACGGTCACATGAGAGACTCTATAAAGGAGCAAATTGTCTTTGACACTGCGGTCACCCTGATGTTAGCAGTTAGCCGCTAGCTGTTAGCCGCTAGCTGTCCGGTCAGTGTCTCTGACCCGGACCGACTCTGTGGGAAACCCGCCGCCGGTTCCCGCCTCTTGCGGCCGGCTCGGAGCTCACCTGGCCCCCTTGCTGGCCGCGGACGTCTGGCAGAGGTGCACGCGGATCTCTCGGAGGTTTTTTCCCAGACTGGAGCCCAGACTTCTCACCGCGGCGGCCGCCATCTTAGCTTCGGGTTTCTGAAGGACACGGCGGGGCTTCAGCCCAGAGTTTGTCCTGTCAGGCAGCGCGCTGTGTTAATTCACCCTGAGTGCGTCCTCACAGGAGCAGACAGCCTGAATATGATATTAAATACACAGAGCTTTACAAATGTATTAGACCACCGGCCATGAGAAGGAGAAAACAGAAATATTGTAGAAATCTTCCAAAAGCGTGTTCAAAACTAAAAATGTTGTTTATTTGGGAAACAACAAAGTGAAACTGCTAAATAGTCCTTTTTTCACACATAATAACCCAAAAACTTCAGATCTTCTACAGCCTCCTTCGGCCTTGACAACAGCTTGTTTTCCTGCTGCCACTGTTTTATGAACTCTTCGACAGTCTGGTGCTACTGAGCTCCAGATAGTTTCCAGATGTTCCCACAGACTCGCTTTAGATTAAACTTTTGTGAGATCAATCTTTGAATGTACGACGTCCCAAATGTGTTCAATAGGATTCTAATCCAGATTTTGACTGGGCTGGTCCATCAGTTCCAGAACTCTAGATTCCTTTTTCTTGGTCAGATGGTCTCTGCACAGCTCTGAAGTCTGCTGGGCTCAGGTT
>NW_007580439.1:8206-15578 GCF_000690725.1 Stegastes partitus | reverse complement strand
TAACTTGCTGATTCCACTATTGAACCCATACCATGATGGAACCTCCAGCGTGTTCCACTGTGGGTGCGTCTGTGATAAAAACGTTCTCCAGACCGAAGAGTTCAAACTTGGACTCATTCGTCCAGAGGACCTTCTTCTAGTCACCAACAGTCCAGTGTCAAATCTGAGGCGTTTCTGGATGTTTGCAGGCCTCAGTAAAGGCTTCTCAGCAGCTCTTCTTCCCTCTAAGCCTTGTTCCATCAGTCGTCTCTTATGGTCACTCTGGAGACCTTCTCAGACTCTGATCTAGAAGCATCTCTGGCTGAAGATCAGCAGTGGTCTTCCTTCTTGTCTCTAGTCCTTCAAGTTCAATTCAGTTTTATTTGTATAGCGCATATTTACAACAACAAGTCATCTCATAGCGCTTCACAAAGACAGAGGCAGAAACACCCAACAATCCAAACATCTGGATTCTCTATAAGCTTCAGCAGTCTGCTGGTGGAAAGGAACCGAAAACCCCCGCAGGGGAAAAAAAACCTCCGACAGAACCAGGCTCAGGGAGGGACGGCCATCTGCCTCCACCGGTTGGGTGGATGTAGGATGAAGTCTTGAGGTGTCTACATCTACTTCAGGTACCTTTGGTTTCCTGCTTCTTCCTTGGAAGAGAACCAGTGTCAGTAACTGACTCCAGATCATCAGAGACCATCCAGCATCATGAAGAGCTTTGATGCCACTCAGCTCTCCATGTTTTACCATTTTGAACAGGAATGAGGAATTTAAACTGAATTCACCTTTTTATATGTAAATCTGAGCCCCTGGGCGTCTCTGAGGAGTCAGACATGAATCAAGCAGAACATTCAGCCACTAAAGCGAATGGTTCTGTTCAGGAATGACAGTACATAACTATAATCTGACATCTTAATCAAGAAATAATAATAATGTGATTTCCTAGTTTTTCAGGTGTTTGTAAGACAGTATATTTGACAATTCATGGACAACAATAATAATCATCATTAAAAACATCATTGTGGTTAAAGAGCTTCTACGTGCTGGTGTGTTAATGGTTACAGAAACATAAAACAGGATTTTGGTAAATGCTGTTAATTTAGGGATAAACATTGGGTGGTGCTCTAATGCATTTCTTAAGCTCTGTGTATTTTATTATATTGACACACTCTGCTGAAAGTATCTGCTGTGATTTAAGGTACTTGTTCATGATATGTTCTGATTTATTGTACGGTCACTGCACAACGTTAATGTTCTACAGAGAATATTGAACAATATTAGTACCACTACTACTACCAGTATTATAAAACATGTCCTCGTATGAAACATGACTCTTGTTAAGATACTGCAACAATAAAACCTGTTAAACACCAATAATGAGGTCCAGTAATAAAAAACACCAACACCTCCATGAATTCACTGCTGAGCTGTGAGTGAATTATCTTTACTAACATACCGACGGGTTTTCTGTTTAATGACTGATGTTAGAAATCGTTATGGCTGATGTTCTGTCTGATGTTCTGTCTGATGTTCTGTCTGATTCAGATGATCAGAACCACCAACGTGTGAACTTGTCATCAGAGAAAACAGAAACTCTGATCTGAGCTGCTGGAAACAAACTTGTATTTTTGTTTTACAGACCTGAATGTGTTGATGTTTCCAGCAGAGGGCGCCGTCAGACCTCATATAACCCGTCTAACCAGTGTAACTAGTGAACCTGGTATAGATTTTTTGACCAGTGGAACCAGTGGAACCAGTGGAACCAGCGGAACCAGTGCTCCTCAGATCCTGGCTCCAGTTGTTCCAGTCTGTGGTTTCTTTGATGTTTCCAGACGATGCCGTCTGAACATGACAGAATCTCTTAGAAGGAAACCAGACTGGGAATCCTGCTGCAAACCAGAACCTCCAGAACTTCCAGAACCTCCAGGGTCAGCCTGTAAATGTGGGATTTGGTGGAAGCAGCACAGAAACCAGAGAACACCAGTGAAGTTGTGGAAACAGAAACATTTCAAGCAGCTCAGAGGTCGATGGTGGTTTCTGTGGAACATTTCAACAGGTCACATGTTGTTAAGCTGCTTTTCTTTTCTGGGCGGTGAAACGTCTCCTGGTGATGCTTCTCCTTCTGCTCCATGTTTGTCAGCTGCTAACTACTCTGGGATCCGTATTGAACTCACATCAGTTTGTGCTAATGAGACACATGTTCGACTCTGAGGGCTCAGATGTGTGTGTTTGGTTTCATTCGTGAGCTCAGCATTTTGTTCTGGTTCTGTGTCTCGGCAGCAGGTTGACGCTGTGGATGGACGCATGCAGTTAAAACACTGGAACATGTGAAGCTGTTTCCACTGATCTCATCTGCTGTGAATGCAGCAGACGGAGTGGCTCCAGATATCTGAGAGTCTGCAGGCGACTGGAGGAAACCCGTTCATTCAGAATCACATTCTGGTTTCTGTCAGAGCAGCTGGAGGCCTGATCCATTCAGAGAAAACATCAACATCTTCTGACAGGTTTGATTTGCGGTACAAGTTCTTAGTGTCAGTTCAGTATTCCCAGATTGAAAACTCGATGGAACATTTCCACATCAAAGTGCAACTGGAAGGTGATCGAAATGTTTAAAGTCTCAGACGTGATGTCTGAGGCGTCGTATCCATCTGTCAATGTGCAGCAACAAACCTCAACATTTCAATCTGCTTGAATCAAAGCTCAAGACGTCTGTTTCTGCTACAACCAGTTCATCTGTGAAGATTCTCAGTCCTCCAGGTCATCGTCATTCTCGCAGTTTCATCAGATGGACCTGCTTGAGGTCCTTGAAGACGTTTCACCTCTCATCCAAGAACAGTTCAGTCAGAACTTATGGAGCCTCTTGGATGAGACCTGAAACATCTTCAAGGAACTCAAGCAGGTCCAGTTGCTACGATTAACCTACGAGAATAGCTGGTTCTAGGTCTAATCTAAACCAGATCAGCTGAATGTGGTGTTGGACAGTTTGTCGAATTGACTTGATGTTCAAATGTCAGAAAGAGTTTGAGAGAAGAAGGAAAAGCAGCAGAGATGAAGAAAGCAGGCGGAGCAGAAACAGCTGCTCCAGATGTTGGTGAGTCACAGCGACAGCAGCTGGATGAAGGTCTGCTTTATTCACAAACTGGATTATTTGGTACAAACATGAAAACCAGTGAAACTGAGCTGCAGCTTTCTGTCTACGTGGCTGTGACACTTTGATTTCAGGCTGTAAACTTCAGGAAGCGGCTTCAGTCTGTGTCTGTTCGTTAGCGCAGTTTGTTAGCGTAGCGTGAGAAGCTGCACATGCGTTGTGGCGAGCGGCGGGAAACCTGCAGCGTCAGTGTTTCCCAGCGGTCCGGCTCTTGCTCGTCCTGCTCGGCCTCCTCAGCAGCTCCTGACGCCGCTTCTCGTTCAGGAGCTGCTGGATGCGTTTGTTTTGCGTTCGTTCGCGAAACGGTGGCATCCGTGGCACAAAGTAGTTCTGCTGCCCCCTGGTGGCGTCGCTGTCCAGCCCCACGATCCGGTACGAAACCTCATCCACCGAGTTGTTGTCTGTCTTGGAGAGCGGGAAGAACGACGCCGAATCCGTGTCCGTCAGCGTGATGTTACTGTGGAGGCTCCGCCCCCCTGATGATGTGGTGGTGATGATGTCATCAGGTCCTGCTGTCTGGCTCCCACCCTCCACAGTTACCACGGCAGCTGTAGCAGGAGGACTTGTGGGAGTTTTCCTCTGGAAAAAATGTGGTGGAACAGTTTTCCTGGGACGCCTTGTAGGTGTCGTAGTACTAGCAGGAGTAATGGTCATAGTGGTACTAGTCGTAGTAGTGGTAGTGGTTGTAGTACGCAGAGTCTCAGAGAGCAGCGACGGATCCTCGTAGGATGAGTACTCGTCGTAGTCGTCATACTCCACGTAGATGAAGTCGGCGCTGCTCCTGCTGATGGGGGGTGGAGTCACTGTGAAGCTGGGAGGTGGCGTGCTGATGACATCACTGATGACGTGGCTGCTGTCAGACCAGGTGGACGCTGATGTCATCATCTGTGTGGTTGGAGTCCACGAGCTGGGAGATAAAAACAAACCAATACTCAGTCAGTAACATGAAGCAGCGTGGCGGACGAATACAGAGGAGCGACCTGCTGGAAGACATGTTCAGCACAGCGGCACTTCGTTCTGATGAGCTACAGGAGTTATAATCCACTAAACGTCTACTGGCGTGTTTCATGTTCATGCAGCAACTTTTGGTCTGTTCTGATCCATCTTCTGTCTGACCTGATGTCTGCTGGCAGGTTTGTGCTGCTGGAGTTGCTGAAGTTGCTGGAGTTGCTGAAGTTGCTGGAGTTGCTGAAGTTGCCCTCGCTGCAGGATTTGCAGCACATCTGCTGGTATCCGGCAATAGAGCAGTACCGACTCAGAACCTCCATCCGACAAAACACAGAGCGGTCACCGCGGCAACGCTGCCCTGGAGACAAAGCAGGTGAACAATGAGTTCAGTGGAGGAGGAAGATGAAGATGAAGGTGATGAAGAGCAGCAGTGAGTGGTTTACTGGAGGAGATCTTGGCAGAGGGGAAGTCTGGGTTGGACCTAGACAGCCAAAGGACGATGGCGTTCTTCTGGTCGCCTGCAGGGGGAGACAAACAGCCATAAACAGAAACTACAACAACAGTATCCCCCTCTTCCCTTCAGAAAGCTGCCACATGATTGGCTGTCGCGTACCGCTGCAGGGCGGGGCCTGGCAGGTGCGAGTTGTCATTGGTGCTGGTCCGCTGCAGTTTGAGGCAGATCCCTCCGGACCGGAGCAGGCGACCTGACGCTCCTGAGTGCCGTTTCCACATGAGGCCGAACACTGCACACAGAAACCATTGATCGATGAGGTATTGATCACACAGAACTCAACCTACAGCTGGTGGCGGCCATCGTACCGGGGTCCAGGGCCCCACCCTCCAGGCGGCAGGGCAGGGGAAGCGGTTGCAGGTCCGTTTGGCTTCCGGCCGGTCATCTCCACAGAGGTTGCTGTTTACAGAGCGCTGCTGCCCCCCACTGGACGCCTGCTGGCAGCTCACCCAGCGGCGCTGCCACCCGGTCTGCCCACAGGAGGCACTGCAGGGCTGCCAGTCTCCGGAGAGCCAGCTGAGGACACAGAGGAGGTCACCTGACGTTTAATTGGACGACAGCCATGACACCGTGGTAGACACAGTGGCGACCGCCAGTTACTGTGTCACCGTGGTGACCAGCAGTGTGGTACTGTGATGCAGTGTGTTACCGTGGTGACCGGCTGTGTGTTACCGTGGTGAGCGGCAGGCCTCAGTGTTGCAGTTGCGGCTGATAGCTCTCGGCTTGTTGATGTTGGAGCAGAATGTCCTCTGAACCATTTTTCCATCTGCCTTCCTCCGGCAGCCAAACCTGGTGTACTGTTTCCCTGGCAACCAGAGATCACCATTAGCTACGTAAAGCCGTTGCAACGTTAACCAGTAAGCAGGCAGCTCGGTGATGCGTACCTCCTCCGCAGGGTTTGGAGCAGTGCGACCACCTCTTCAGCGCCCACTCGTAGAAGACAGCGTCCTCCTGCACCAGGTTGGACTCCAGCGACGACCGCAGGCGGTCCTGGATGATGTACTTGTAGGAGACCGTCACCTTGGCGTCACCGTGGGAACGGACCTGTCAGACAGAACAGTCCGTTAGCGCTGGCTCAGACTTGGCAAGGATACGCTGGCTCCGTGACGTCGGACTGACCATGAGCAGGATGGCGTACTTCAGCGGCCCGGCGGTCTGCAGCGACTCCTGCTCCTCCGTGTTGCTGTACTCCCAGGCCACACCTTTCTCGATCACTGCTCGGGATTCTGGGAGCTCGTCTTCGTCATTGAGGAATAGGTGACCCGTCTCCAGGTTCTTCACGGCTGCAGCACAAGTCACGACAGCAAGGTTTTAGTAGAAAACTACCAGTGACATGCCGCCTCCAGACTCTGGCTCCTCCAGGCTCCACCCCCTCTTACCCAGGATGTGAGGTGTTCCTTTGAACTCCTGGATCAGCAGGTGACGCGCTCCTTTAGGGATCTCCAGGATCTTCAGGTACCCTACGAAACAATAATCAATCAATAAATAACCATCCAACACAAAGAGGCTCAGCTAGCATGTTCTGTTTCTGATTGAGTTCAGGGTCTGGATTAGTTCTGGTTCTGGGTCTACAAAAGTTGTGGTATTTTTTTCTGGGTCTGGACAAGTTCTGGTTCAGTTTGTGGTCTTGTTCAGTTCTGGCTTTGGTTAATTTTGGATTCTGGTTTAGATCTGGGTCCAATTTAGTTCTGGTTCCTGTTCAGTTCTGGCTCTGGTTCTAGTTCAGGTCTGAGTGTGGCTCAGTTCAGGTTCTGGTTCTGGTCACCTTGCTTCTTGGTGCTGCGGGTGAAGTTCCCTTTGATGATCTTGCAGCTGGAGTTGTCTCCTCCACAGATTCCACATCGATCCTCCTGCTGATCCGACGCAATCTGACCGTCACAGCCGACATGCTGCAGGAGACAAGGAGACAAGGAGGTAGGAGACAAGGAGACACGGAGGCAGGAGACAAGGAGACACGGAGACACGGAGACAGGGAGGTAGGAGACAAGGAGAAAGGAGACAAGGCGGTAGGAGACAAGGAGATAGGGAGGCAGGGGACAAGGAGGCAGGGAGGTAGGAGACAAGGAGGCAGGAGACAAGGGAACAGGGAGGTAGGAGACAAGGAGACAAGGAGGTAGGAGACAAGGAGACAGAGAGGCAGGAGACGGGAGACAAAGAGACAGGAGACAGGAAGGCAGGAGACAGGGAGGCAGGAGACAAGGCGGCAGGGAGATAGGAGACAAGGAGGCAGGGAGGTAGGAGACAAGGAGAAAGGAGACAAGGAGGTAGGAGACAAGGAGATAGGGAGGCAGGGGACAAGGAGCCAGAGAGGTAGGAGACAAGGAGGCAGGAGACAAGGGGACAGGGAGGTAGGAGACAAGGAGGCAGGGAGGTAGGAGACAAGGAGGTAGGGGACAAGGAGATGGGGGACAGGAGACAAGGAGGTAGGAGACAAGGAGACAAAGAGACAAAGTGATTCGAAGTGTAAACTGTAAGAAATATAATCATTTAAAAAATACTTGTGACAAAAAGAAGACGACTATCTGAACACAGACAGGAACACAGAGACACAGGAGACACAATAAAGACCTCACACTCTCCTCGGACGCACACACTGAAGGCGTCGTCGTAGGAACACGGCGTCCCATCATGCACCATTCTGTTCATGGAAACCACCGCCGCCGTCTCCCGGGAACGACAGAACAACCGACAACGCTGGTCCGCTGCAGACACACAACACGTTACTGCCGACACACAACGCTTCACTGCAGACACACAACACGTCACTGCAGACACACAAC
>NW_007580439.1:6349-7253 GCF_000690725.1 Stegastes partitus | reverse complement strand
GCGTCACTTCAGACACACAACGCTTCACTGCAGACACACAGACACACAATGCGTCACTGCAGACACACAGACACACAACGCGTCACTGCAGACACACAGACACACAATGCGTCACTGCAGACACACAATGCGTCACTTCAGACACACAACGCGTCACTGCAGACACACAACGCGTCACTGCAGACACACAGACACACAACGCGTCACTGCAGACACACAACGCGTCACTGCAGACACACAACGCTGTCAGGTGGAATGTTAAAGGTGGAAGTTCTCGGATCTTCTCTTTGTGGTTCTGGAAGACGTTCTACCTTTATTACCAGGGTTGAGGGGCGGGGCTCTGTCTCAGGTACACAGGTGTGAACGTGGTCCAGGGTTCTATCTTCCCTTAAGCATGTAAAAGTTAATGTCCAGAAGCTTTGGATAAGTTCTGAGTGAACACGAGTCAAACTAGTTGGCAGACAATCAGCAATGTTAGAATCTGCAGAGACACTGAGCCTTCAGGCGCCGCCATCTTGGCTGATGTCCCACAACTGACCAGGACTCACATGACTCAGCAACAACACGCTGACGACAGCAGGACCTGAGCGCTGCCAGGTTCTGGTTGGAGGTGTTCGGGCCAGGTTCTGGTTGGAGGTGTTCGGGCCAGGTTCTGGTTGGAGGGCTCCAGTTTCATGTTTCCCTCCATCCCTCTCAAAGCAGCTGCTCTGTCCAGAATGTGAACAAACATCTCTAACCAGAGGATCAGACTCTTGTTATGATGTTACCGCGTCATGTGACTCTCCTGCAGCAAACGGACCAATCAGGTTCCTCCTGCTTCAGTCAGCAACGTGTTCTCACGAGAACAACGAGGAACATCAAGAACTGTGACTTTAAAGAGCTGCTGCTGGAGATGATGCAGGAC
>NW_007580439.1:3742-5079 GCF_000690725.1 Stegastes partitus | reverse complement strand
TGGTTATTGATCACTGACAGCTGATTATTGATACCTGACAGCTGCACATTGAAGCTGTTAAACCTTAAACCTCACATATTTAACCCTGGAGTCGTACTGAAGCTCATTTAGGTCTGACTCTGTCCCATGAGGCAGGAAATCCCTTTAATAAGAACAAATCAAAGTGAATCAATGCTCCTGATTGGACGTTCTCTGTAATAAATACCAATAGGTAATCAATGTTTTGATCAGTGATCTATCAGCTGCAGTACCAGCAGAGTAAACGGACTGAGTAGCACAGCAGAACCGAACAGTCCAGGTTCCCTGTTACCTTGGAGATCCACCTAAGAAGTCTCTACAGATGCTTAAGGTGGAACAGTTAAGGTGGAATGTTCAGGGTTGAAGGGGCAGTTTAATGAGTGGGATGTTGAATCTCAGTCAGGTGGTAAAGAGTTAAAGAGGAGACGCCACAGTTTCCCTCCAACAGCAGATTCTTGTCTGATGACTTGAACATGTGGACACACACGCCGGTCTTTACGCCTTTGTGAGGACCGTCAGTTACATAATTCATTTACGGGACACTGATGTGAACCTGGACCTGGTTCTAACATGTGCCTGATACCGGATCTGAACCCAGTTTGTGAGTGTTGTCATATTTACAGAAGCAGGAATGTGGAGATGGTCTGGGTCAGTTCAAAAAAGTTCACAGCGTTCTTATTTCCTCTGACGCATCAAAATCTGCTCTGACGGAACATTCTTTAGTTTTTTACTTCAGAGTTCGTTGACCTGCAGCTGCAGAAACTCTGAGGAAGAAGATTTGACTGCAAAAACAAACACGACGGCATCTGTAGAGCTGCTCACCTCGAACAATAAATAACCAACACTTTCTGTAAAATGATCTGCTCACAGAAAATGGTCCAGTTAGACGAACTCACCTGGTTTCAGGTAAATGTGACACCAGAAGGCCTGATGTGACTCTGCTCAAACTACTTTTTGGTTTCTGTTGCAGGAACTGATGGAGACTAGAGGCTTCTCTGTCTGTGAGGCGTTTTGAATAAAAACAGGCTCTCTGTCGGCAGTTACTGGTTTGATCATTAAATCAGCAGCTCAAAGATCTGAATCCACACATGGAAACTGTTTCTGCTGTTTGTCAGAGGTGGCGAGATGAGGAGGGTTCCAAAGAGCTTCTTAAAACCATTTCTGATGTTCTATGTCCACCCAAATTGTTCTAGAATGATTAGTTTAAAGATACCTGGAATTTTTAACGTAATGTCACAGAAAAGCAACATTTGAGGCCTCATCAGGATGTTTGTGTGTTTGTGTGTATTTACAGTCAGGATGTTTGTGTGTTTGTGTGT
>NW_007580439.1:0-2032 GCF_000690725.1 Stegastes partitus | reverse complement strand
TCCCATGATGCTCTGGGCTCCTCTCCTCTCCATACAGTTCTACACCAACACTATGTCTCTACATTTTAACCCTAACCTCCAAACTGCTCATTGTTCTGTTGGTGTTGTTTGACTGTTCTCCATCTGTTCTCTACAGCCTGGCTCTCCCTGAGTTTCTTCCTGCTAAAGAGGAGTTTGTTCTCTCACTGCTGTTGCTCAGAGGAAACTTTGGTTTTGATGGGTGTCTCTATAACATTTGTAGGATGTTCACATTAATGTACGAAGAGCTTTTAGTTGTGAACTGGTGCTAAATAATAAGATGACCAACCCTCTGGCTGCATCCTCACCTTCCCCGGTCCACACTTGGTGCCATCGAGCGGCGGGCCTTTCTTGGTCTTGCAGAAGAAAGGGTTGTTGTAGTCGCTGCACCACAGCTGCTTGCAGGGTTCAAGGGTCGTGTACTGCAGATGAACATAAAGAGGTTCAGGAGCTGAGAAGGTCAAAGTGAGAGAGAACATGACGAGCAGCTTCCGAACCAAGAAGATATGAACAAAATCAAACTTCAGAGTGTCAGTTACCAACTTACAGTCAACAGCAGAGAATGCAGCCTCGAATGTCACCTCAGTGTCTAGTGGTAGTAACTGTATTCCTCACAGTAATCAGACTACTTCCACAGCAGAGTATTGTCTCTGATATTAGATTACAAAGTACCAGTTCAGATCCATAGATTAAATTCAGGCTCCACAGCAGGTTTGGTTCCTTCAGTCTCTATCTCTGCTGACAGACGCAGTCCTCCTCAGCATGGAGACCAGAGTCCACTAAGTTCTGCTCACNGGGGGGTAACAGAGGGAACAGCAGGAACACTAACCTGAAGTCTGTCAGGGGGGGGCAGTCGTCTCGGCTGCACAGCTGGAACTCGTAGCTGTTCCCGAAGCAGGTGCGCCCCCCGTTGGCTGGGCTGCGAACAAGACATGTTAGTCTTCCTCTGACTGGTGCGCCTGATGCGTGATATCACAGATGACTGACAGTTCACTCACGGTGGGTTGTCGCAGCGCCGGCTCCGGAACCTGACTCCGCCCCCACAGGTCCGCGAGCAGGCGCCAAACGAGCTCCATGTCCCCCAACCGCCATCTTGTCTCAGCATGTTGGGTGTCAGCTTCATGCAGTAGCCTTTGAAGCAGTGCTGCAGTGACAGGTGGTCACCATTGAGACAAGTGTTAGCGTAGCTTAGCATACAGACCAAACGGAGAAGTTTTTTCTTTAACTTCTCACATCAGGAGGAAACATTTAACTGCAGATTTAACCTCTGGCATTAAAAAAAGATGCCAGTTTGTTCATGTTAATGATGTTTCTTCCACCTGCAGTAGAGTTAGTTATGGAGTTCCACAGGGCTCTGTGTTAGGACCTATATTATTGACCTTGTACATGCTCCCTTTAGGCAATATTATCAGGAAGCACTGCATAAATGTCCACTGTTATGCAGACGACACGCAGTTATATTTATCTATGAAGCCAAATAGAAACCAACCAGCTGGTCAGACTCCAACATGTCTGAAGGTCATAAAGGCCTGGATGACCTGTAACTTCCCTCATTTAAATCCAGACAAACTGAGGTTCTTGTATTTGGCCCTAAACACCTCAGAAACACACTCTGGAACCAGATAGCTGCTCTAGATGGCATCGCCTTGGCCTCCAGTTCTACTGTGAAGAGCCTTGGAGGTATCTCTGACCAGGACATGTTCTTCAGTAGACATATAGAACCAGTCTGTAGGACGGCCTTCGTTCATCTACGTAATACTGTAAACATCAGGACATCCTGTCTCAGAGTGATGCTGAGAAACCAGTCCATCATTTATAACCTCTAGACTGGACTGTTGTAGTTCCTTATTATCAGGATGTCCTAATAACTCTCTCAGAACCCTCCAGCTGATCCAACATGCTGCAGCAGGGTTCTGACAGGAACCAGTACCAGGTCAGATGTCTCCTGTATCAGCTTCTCTTCAGTGGCTTCCTGTAAAATCCAGGATAGAATCTAAATCCTGCTTCTAACATA
>NW_007580438.1:28335-32553 GCF_000690725.1 Stegastes partitus | reverse complement strand
GAGGGTCATAACTTTAAATGTATATAATAAATAATTGATAGAGTCTTAATGTTAATTAGTAAGGTACATTTAGATTATGTATGATATTGTGCAGACTTTATGTTAATATTTAGGGTATAAAGGTAAATTTGTGTTTTATACAATATTGTATGGTCTTAATATTTAAGTCAGTATGGCAAATGTATATAATAAATAATATCGTAGAATATTAACCTTAATTAAATCCGTCAGGTAGATTTGTATTACAATACTATTGCATAATCTTATTATGTAAATTAGTCGGGTAAATGTATACAATAAATAACATTGTGTGTTCTTAACATTAATATTTAAATTCGTTAAATTTGGACTATGTATAATATTGTGGGGTCGTCATGGTAATATGTACAATATGTCGACGTTAGAAAGGCGATTTGTGTTTTATGTCATATTAAATGGTCCGAATATTTAAATGTATGAGAGAAATGTGTATAATATACACTACCTCAAGGTCTTAACTTTAATACTTCGATTTGTAAACATTTTTCTTGTTTTGTTTTTTTTTCTAATAAAAAAACGTTGTCGTTTTAAATGTGCTTCGCAAATGACAGTAACGGTGACTTTAGGACACCCTTGATGACTGTGGTGCTGCAAACTGTATAAAGTGCTGACAACATATTCTGTGCAGCAGAAACACAAAAGAGCTGACGAGTGAACTGTCAGCAGTGGTTTGTTTCATGAGGAGGGACGCAACATCTCCACCGGAGGCTTCACTGCTTAAAACACGCATCTTAATATACAAAGAAAACTGTTAGAATTGGTTGAATCAATGGCACAAACATGAACTTGAGTTTTAAAGTAACAAGGTTTTATTACTTTAGTAAACGCCGAACAGTTGTTAAAGCAATACTGATTCATCCTTGGATCTGAGTAGACACCTTGAACTGGGATTCAAATGTTCCTGACATCCCAAATACAACCTGCAGACATTTATGTCTCCATATTGTTCAGACTTTCCATCAAAAACACAACTGGTGCGTAACGCTTCGTGTACCGCTTCGCTGCCGTCAGCTGGAAAATAAAAAGAACTGCCAGCGAACTGTGAGACCGTCTGCAAACTGCAACGCCTGGTTCCTCCAGTGTACAAACGTCTGTTAAAATATATAAGATAGAAAAATACTGCATTTGTCTCTTTCTCCTCATCTTGGTCCTTAAATAATACGAAATACCAGCTCACAGGTCAAAAGTTTTGCCTCCAGTCATCGGTCCACGACAACTGAAATCCCGTGATTCCTCCTTTTAGGTTCAACGGCAGCTGAGGAACGAAACATTTGGCTGCTTCCTTCTTCTCTGACCCATCAGTGTTTCAATAAAACAAACTAAAAGTAAAGCCTGGGAGCCATTTAAAACCACAATCTGCTTCTCAGAAGGGGCTTAAAAAAAAAATTTTAAAAAAAAGACAAAAATCTGAATTCTTGAACTTGTCTGTTTTTGTCTAGTCCCTGTGCGGTCTCAGCTCTGTTGGGGTTTCTGCACTTTGTGTGTGCGAATGTGCCGTTTGTAGTTGGAGTTGTCGCTGAACCTGCGGCCGCACTCGTCGCAGCTGTACGGTTTCTCCCCCGTGTGGATCCTCAGGTGTTTCTGGTAGCCGTCGAACCGCGTCAGTCTCTTCCCGCAAATGTCGCACGTGTACGACTTGTCGACCTTTGTCTCGATCTTGCGATGAACCTGCACGTGTTTGGCCCAGTGGCCGCGCTGAGCGAACGCCCGGCCGCAGATGGTGCAAATGTACGAGTCCACCACCTCGGGCAGCTGCGCGTCCAGCTCCACGCAGTCGCCGTTGCCTGCAGCCACATCCGAAGCTTCGGGTTCGTCCTCGTTGAGGTCGGAGCAGCTCTGCTGGGCCGAGGTGCCCGGCTGGGGGTCCAGCTCCAAGTCCTCCAGGTCCTGGCTCGGGAACTTGGGGAGCGAGGATGTCTGGTGGCCGTTGTCCTGCCGCTGTGTCGCCCCGCCGCTCTGGAACAACACAAAGTTGACGTCGTCGTTCTCCGACGCCTGCGGACCGTCGTCCTGCTGATCCGACCACAGGTCCTCGTCGTCCTCCTCTTTGATGTGGGCCGGGTCGTCGTTCATGTCCACGCTGGAGCTCCAGTCCTGCTGCTCAGAGAGGGCTGCGACCACAACACAGAGCAGAATCACGGTTAGAGCGGCCCGGTGCGGCGAGAAACTCCTCACCGGTTAATGTTTCATTCCAGCTGATCTGATCATTTTTATTGGCCTATTCGTAAAAAAAAAAAAAAAGACCAGCAGAAAAAGGCTTATTTTGTTTTTACCCACCTTCCTTTAAGTTTAACCCATTTACCACAGTACACAGGTAAGAATCTGAATGTTAAGGAAGCAGTACAAAATTCAGATTTGCTGTAAATTTCGGACTATAAGCTGCTATTTTTTTCACACGCTTTGAACACTGCAGCTTAAACAATGATGCAGCTAATTTAGGGATTTTTACGAGTTTTACGACTTGGCCTCGAGACGAAAGTGACATTGAGAGCGAGAACAAAAGAGAGACTGAGGAAGTGTGTGACCAAGGAATTCTGAGGCTGTTCAATTCTGACACTGATGAAGACGACTTTAGTGGTTTTAGTGCGCAGGAGGAAGATGAAGATAGAGATCAATGACTTTTCCTGGTAGGCTGCTGTATTTTTTATTTTTTTAACCAGCCGTGTTACACAGCTGGTTTGGAAAAAAGCATTCACGGTACGTATCTGTGTACGTTACCAGTACGTATTTAATTAAAAGTTTAAGAAATCTGTCTGTGTAAATCTCTCATGTTACAACGTGGACACCAGTCCTGCAGCATAAAGACAAGTGTGGTCTAGATATGAACAAAACTTGTTTTCTTTTTAAAGGTAGTAGGTGCAGCTTATATTCAGGTGCACTCAATAGTCTGGAATTTACAGAACACGGATGAAAAAAAAGTTTAATTCCATTAAAATCAGCAAATCTTTAGAACTATCTGGGCTTGACTATCTCCGATTCTTCCTGAAATGTTCATGCAACTGAATATAAATATTCATGAAAGTATCTGTGAAATTTTTAGCGAAATATATTAAACACTTGCTGTGATAAAATAATAAACAAAAGGTCTTCAACCTACTTTCAGAGCGTTTTGTCACACGTTTGAACCGCAGAATCTCAGGAACTAAAAAAGATAGAAGTCTCGTACTTTCACTATTATTTCTAAACATGCCATTGATTCAAAATCTACAATATTTGACAAGTACATCGAGTAATCTCTGGTTTTCCAAAGGAGATGACAAGAAACGCCCATCGACCCACTTTCAGCGCATTTTTTTTCCACACGTTGTAATTTGATGCTGTTTGAATGATGATATCTCAGGAACTATTACAGATAAAAGCCTGAAACGTTCACTGTTATTTCTCATCATGTCATCGATTCAGAATCTACAATACTGGACAAGTAGCTCAAACAATCTCTGATTATGGCTGAGATGAAATACGAAAAAGGATTGGAGCTGTCGTCCCATGTTTGAGCACAAATTAACAAAAAAATAACAAAGCAGGAGTCAAATAGTGATATTTATGAACCACGTGTCCACAACAATACAGAACATCTGGAATACTTGATCACAAAAACAAAAAAACAAGTGTTTTTCATGGAATTTTCATAACTGATTGGAGCAGATATGACAAGTTGTAGCAGACAAAACTAAAATATCACCGGATAGCCTGATCCAAGTAGAGCTCAGTTCTGGAGCTTCACCGCATTAAGAACAAACTCTCTCACGGTTTCTACAGCGATTTGGTAACGAAGCGCTCGAGCTCAGGATGAATCGGCAAAACCAGAGCTGTTGATGCATTTCTGCTTCCAGCAAATACTGTTAAGTCTGGACGCATCATGTGGATGATTGCTGAGTTTTTAAAGTTGCTGCTTAAATGCGACAATATTTTCAGTTGTGGTTTTAATGTAAGCACAAAGTGATCTGATCAGTTACGTCAATAAAAAAAGAGGCAACACACAGTTTAACAGTGAAAACATAACCTATTATCCTCGGCCTAGAAGGGAGTGGAAGTAGTTCATTTGGGTCAATATGTTATTTTTTAATGAATGGCAGGAATGTGAGCGTTTCCAGAATTTAATACAAATGACATTAACGATAAAAATTGGCAACAATCCCTAAACTCACCTCATGCATACCGCTCTCATTGTTTAAAAAA
>NW_007580438.1:24478-25860 GCF_000690725.1 Stegastes partitus | reverse complement strand
TAGTTTTGAGCTTTTAAAGTCCTAATTTTGACTTTTTATCTCAAGTTTGATTTTTTTTTTTTTTTTTTAAGCCTACAAATTGTTACTCCTCTTAATTTTTACTTTAGATCTTTTGACGCTCACAATTTTGACCACGGAGACAATAAATGACTCTCGCCTCTTTCGACTGACATTAAAAAAAAAAACTCTCCAGTTTCTCCTGATTCGTCATCTCATATTTCTGAATTTGGGCCTGGAAGCAGCATGCAGGTTGTATTCACTGTTCCAACACTTCGAACAAAGCAGAAAACCTTTATTTGTTTCACAGTTGTTATTTTCTGGTACATATTCAGTATTAATATATTTCCCAGCACAGTAGAGGCTTCAGTAACAATGTCCTGAAGCTCCTGCATGTTCAACTGAACTCATCAGTATAAAATTCGAATGACTGTGTTAGAAAACATGTTGTTCCTTGATTTAAAAAAAGAAAAAGGAGAAGTCAAAGGTCAAAGCCACACGACATAAATTTCAAGGTGCATTTCAGCCGGAAACATCCAGTCACAGAGCTTAACGTTGTTTTGTGTGTGTTTTTCTAACAGCAGGTGGAATGTAAAAACTAAAAACAACCTGCAGCTTAAATCAGGTCATTATTATTGTACAAGTCCTGTATCTTCCTGATAATTTCCTGCAAAGTTTCCTCTTTTTTGGGGGGTAAATCTTACACATATAATATTCACTTATATTTAAAAAATCTTGAAAATACTGTCTTAATAAGGAAAAAAAATCAAAGTTTCCTCGAGAGACAAACTAACACTGCTCATGTGGTTTGTTCGGTCAACAGCAAATTTTAAGTGTTAAGCGTTTAAGTCCGTGAGTCGTGTGAGGCTAGTTTCAGGGCTATTTTACTAGCTTTGAGTCATACATGTTTTGTTTGGTTTGGTTCAGAACGGTGTAAGCGATGAAGATCTACGACGATGCTTTCACACAGATCTCAATATAAGCTGCTGCCAGTAGAGAAATCTTCTCATCATTGTGTAGAGGAGATTGTCTGAAATCTGACAACATCAGATTCATGGTGGCGGGAAACCGTATAAATTGAATTTACTGCCAAACACAAATCTGTGACTTTGTGTGAGCTCACAGAAATGTACTGTAGTTCAAAAACTGGATCACTGTTTGGCGCAGCGAGAACCAACCAGTATCATCGGAAAAAGTGAGTTCTGCTGTTTGTTTGCCTTTTTGCAGGAGGTCTTCATTCTGAAATATTAAGGACTTTGCGACTTAACGGAGCAGCAGAGTATTTAAACTGGTGAAGAAATTAGTAAAGATTTTACTTTACAGAACTTTGATCTGTCTTGATAATATTACTACTTCGGCATGTACAAAGGGCTGCAAGGTGGAAC